>NC_060272.1:134450089-134500666 GCF_021613505.1 Equus quagga
GACTCCCTCCAGCCCCTCCTGTGTGCAGAGCCTGACTCCCTCCAGCCGTGTGTCAAGCCCTGGTTTCCTCAGCTGTAAAACACAATGGATGACAGTTGTAAAGACTGAGTCACACAGTAAATATCAGCCATTAGTCCACCCTTAACACTGAACAGGTGTGTGAGCTGGAACAGCATGCTAGTCAGGGGAACAACAGACAGGATGCCTAGACCTACACCCACCCGCATCTGTATCTTTAGATCTACCTCTGTCATCCGTGTCCATCCATCTATCTATCAAAAGAGAAAGAGACAGAGATTCACTGTGAGGAACTGGCTCCTGCAACTGTGGGCACCAGCAAATCTGAAGTCTGCAGGGCGGGCAGGCCAGACGCTCAGGGGAGAGCCGACATTGCAGTCTTCAGACAAATTTATCAGGGCTGCGGACTGGAAACTCAAGCAGGGTTTCTATGTCATGGTCTGAGGAAGAATTCCTTCCTTTTGGCGAAAACCTTAGTCTTTGCTCTTCAGGCCTTCAACTGGTTGCATGGGGCCCACCCACCTTAGGGAAGGTCATCTGCTTTACTCAAAGTCTGCTGATTTCAGTGTTAGTAAGATCTTTAAAATACCATTACAGCGACATCTAGGCTGGTGTTTGACCAAACAACTGGGATCTGTAGCCTAGCCAAGCTGACGCATAAGCAGACAGCTCTGTAACTTCTCCAAGCCCCCGCTTCCCAAGCATCAAACGTTGTTGATAACACGTAAGTCGTAACATTTTTTTAAAAATACTTTTTCAATATTTTCTATGTTCCAGGAAGTTCTCGGTGCTTGAGATACAGCAGTGAGCGAGACAGAGAGTCCCGTCCTCACTGACTCACATCTGGAGGTGAGGACGAGGGGACTTCATTTAATTGCTGTATAAACTGTCTGGTATTGATAAGTGCTGGGAAGAAAAACAAGCAGGCGCTGCTGTTGAGAGGATTAAATGAGATAATGAAAACGAGGGCACAGCCCCGGACCGCTCACGCCCTAGGTGCTCCATCAGCATTGCCGTCCTCCTTCCCTCCCACAGCCAGGATGTGACAGGACAAGCGACTTTCTCCGCCCCAGCAGAAATGACCTGTTTCTCCTTCTTGGTGTGGGCCACCTTTCAGCAAATCCTGGCATGCCTGTGGGATGTCCCAGGAGAAAGTGAAAGGGGACCTATGCTTCCTTAGGTGCCTGAGCAAAGTTGTTTTATCACTGGGGCAGAAAGCTGGAATTTAGGAGGGCTGGAAAATTTTGTAAGGAGCCTGGAAGCCTTTGGGAAGGGAAGGGAAGGGATCAAATCCAACCCCATCCTCCCCTTAGAAAGGCGTTTTGAAACCCTCTTCACTATCCTACAAGGAAATCAATGGACGGAATAAGCAATTTGTGCATCTAAGTCCAAAATAATCGACGTAATTCTCTAACTGAGAATACGGGAGAAATGAAAACCTTTGTGTGACATGTGTGTGTGTTTCCCTCTGGTGCTCAGTCGCACCTGCACGAGACAGCAGCCCCTCCGTGCCCCCCAGCCTCCAATGTGTCCTGCGCCAGTGAGGGCCCTGGAGGGCCACCATTCTTTGCGGGGTCACTGAAGGATTGTTCACACAGGTGAGGGTGGCGTTGAGGGGAGCCAGGAAGGGGGCGCAGCCCCAAGCACGAAGGACGGGGTGGGGGTAGGGGAGCTGTCCCCACCTGGGGCCTGAAGGGGCTGGGGAGGAAGCCACGGGACAGGAGCTGTGTGTCCCGTCAGCATGAGAGTGGCCCAGGACACAGAGACCCAGACTCACTCTCCTCCCACCTCTGAGTTCTTGCAGGGTCACCCGTTGGCCTAAACGAGAAGCAGGATTCTCAGGTGACTCCCGGGGACCCACACTCTTGCGTAATTTTCTGCCTTGAGTGTGGGTGGGACCTGTAAATATCATGGGCTCTCACTTCAACGATGATGGTACATTAAATGGCAAACGTGAAGGGATTTTGCATGTGTAACTAAGGTTGTTAATTGGCTGACTTTGCATTAATGAAAGGAGATTATCCTGAGTGGGGCTGACCTCATCAGGCAAGCCCTTTAAAAGAAGGATTGGGGCCCTCCCTGAGGTCAGAGAGGGTCTCCAGTGCCACAATGAGGGGCCACAGGGCCAGGACTGGAGCCCAGCATGCTAAGGATGGTCCCTGGCCAATAGCCAGCAAGGAAACAGGGACCTCAGTCCTACAACCACAAGGGGCTGAATTCTGCCAACACCTGATGAGCTTGGAACAGGCAGAGCTGGCAGAATCAGGGTGAGCTGGGCCACAGCAGCTAAGAGACCCCAGAATTCAGACGCTTGGAAGCCAGTGGCGTATTTCCTCCTCACTCGGAAGTCGGGGTGGATCGCAGGTGGGCAGTTCTCTGGCCATGAGCTGCCGTCACCCCACGTGGCCTCCCGAGTCACCTCTGTCGCTCATTCAGAGGATGAGGCCCGGACTTCTGCTCAGGTTCCCTGGCCGGATCCAGACACGTGGCCACACGGAGCCAGCGAGCATGGGGATGCAGCCGCCTGGAGAAAGCGGGAACAGATGTGGCGAGAGCTCCACGTGGCTGCTGGAGTGTAGAATTTGGACTGTAGAAAAGAGAAAATAGTTTGTAGTCAGGACAGTGTAGTCGTGACACTGGGATGGACAGACAGACTGTGGAGCCGAGTGTGGCAGACAGGTCCTGGTGTTTGTGGGCAGTTGGCTGTCTCACGGGGCCTCAGCTGAGAGGAGAAGCCTACTTGTTGAATAAATGGTTGGGGCACAAGAGCCATACCTGGGGAAACAGGAAGCTGGATCCTAGTCTTACAGCATATGCACAATTACAGGTGGAGTGAGGGTGAACAGCAAAATAATACAATGTTTAGAAAACGTGTAAACCTGGGGGTCGGAGAGACCTTTTCAAACCCAAAGGGCCGCCCCATGGGCATAGCGGTTAAGTTCTCATGTTCTGCTTCGGCAGCCCAGGGTTCGAGGTTCGGATTCCGGGTGCGGACATGGCACTGCTTGTCACGCCATGCTGTGGCAGGCGTCCCATATATAAAGTAGAGGAAGATGGGCACAGATGTGAGCTCAGGGCCAGTCTTCCTCAGCAAAAAGAGGAGGAGTGGCAGCAGATGTCAGCTCAGGGCTAATCTTCCTCAAAAAAAAAAAAAACCCAAACTAAAACCAGAAACTCTGGAGAGACATAGTTGACTTCATACAAATTTTAAAGATATATTCTGTTATATATATACACACACAGACACACACGTACATGAACAATATACACAAATAAGTAACAAAAGATACCAAAGAAGTCAAAAGACTCATGTTAGGTTGAAAAAATATTTGCAATGCATATGAAAGATAAACGATTAATACCATAATGTATGAACAACACTTAATAATAATAAAAACATGAAGGATATGAATTGCTATTAAATAGAAATAAGTAATTGTTAAGGATATGCTAAAATTAGCAGATGCAAATTTACAAAAATTGCAAGAAATTATAACCTATTTTTAGTAGAAATGTGTGCAAAAGCATATTCATTCATTGCTGGTGGAGCTGTGAATTGCTGTAGAACTTTGGAGAGTAATCTGGAAATCTGTATTAAGATAAAAACTATGCATCCTTGTGATTCAGCCAGCCCACACGTATCTGGGCAGTAGAAATAAAAACACCAACATGGGCGTGAACATGAGAGTATGTGTTGCAGCCTTGTCTTCAAATAGTACGTGGCAGAATTCCTGAAGATGAAGTCATGGTCCCTCGGTGGGGCCGTGCGTGGACAGAAGGTGGGCCGTCCAGGCCACGGGAGTCACGCGGCCGTCGGAAGGCACGTGTGCGATGTGCGCCGTGTGTGGGGAGGTATTTCCAGACCGTGAGTGAGAGGAGCAGGACACAGAACAGTTTGTAAAACATCAGTTCTTTTTGGCAAAATAAAAAATAGAAACGTTTGAAAGTGTTTTAATGTATCAACATACGGTTATACACATACGGAAAAGAAGTAGGCTGACTTGGTGGGCAGTGGGGTGAAAACGAGTTTAAAAGAGGGACCCCAAAAATGGCTAGTAAAAGGAAAGGTGTCAATGATAGAAACAGCAACCTCGGTATGGTCCTGTTTCCGTAAAATGAAGTCCACGTGTGCACACGTACAGATGTGCACACGAGGATGGAAACCAACATGTTCGTGTGGTTATTTCCGTTTGGGATTTCAGTTTTTTCCTTAAGCTTTTATAAACTGTTTGAAAATGCTAATGAGCATATATTAGTTGTATAATCAGAAAAAAGTTGTAAAAAGAAGAGATAAAAATTTGATACTTGACGATACCCCATGACATGTCTGTCTGTCCCGTCCGTCCACTAGGTAAGTCCCTGTCTGAGCAGCATCCCAGACCCCCACCACGCCCTGGGGACTGCAGCAGTCCCTGCTGTGCCTCTCATCCTGGGGGCTCCACCCGAGGCAGAAGCATAGGAAACCCCGGGGCTGATGGGGGCACGGCGAGCGTGGGCCCCTGAGACATTGAATCTACGCAATATTAAAATATCGCTTCTCTATAAAATGAACGTCTACGTCGTTGTGCAAAACGAATGTCAGATGAGATCCAAGTGGGTTTCTTACTTCCGATTTCTGGTTTATTCCCAGCCCAGGGCCCGCAGGCGGCTCACTGTCAGCAGGAGTGTCCGGGGAGACGCTGGAGAAGAACTGAGTAGGATGGACCCGCTCGGCTACTTAGAGCCTTCCCCGCCAGGCTGCCCAGCCGTGTCCCTCCAGAAACGCGCTCCACATGGCGGCTGTAGATGCTTCACATGCTCCTGTGGACACGTGGCTTGCTGTCCTGGAATCTGGGCTGCCCTGTGTGTGCTTTGGCCAATAAAGGGTGAGAGTATGGAGGTGTGCCTGGTGAGAGGGCCCGTGGGGAGCCCTGAGCCGCCCTGTGGGCGGCTATGCCCCCCTGCTGTCCTGAGGGAGAGGGGACAGCTGAGCCTGCCTTCCAGCACAAGGCATGGCAGCGGGGCCACTTCCAAGCCTTTGGACCAGCCGTCCAGCACCTGGACTCCACCATGTGGCCCCGTCAAGGCCACAAGGCAGATGGCCCCACTGAGTCCCGCCCCAGAGGCTGGCCCTCAGAATCACACTGTGATAAAATGATAGTTGCTTTAGGCCTCTCAGCGTTCAGGGCAGTTTGTGGCACTGCAGAAAGTGACCAGAGTGACTCCATGGAGGGTGTCCACCCTGGCTGGCGCCCCGCCCTCCTCCGGAGGTTGTGGGCCCTTCGCTATCCCACGCACGGCATGCTCAGCCCCCACTCGACAAGCCATGGCTGTCCGAGTGGCCGCCTGAGTCCCCATCCGTGCCCCATGCTCCTTCCAGCCCTCTCCTCATGGTCCCCAGCTGCCGGCCTGTTGTCATGCGGCCCACCCTGAACCTGTAAGGCAGCTGCAGCCGTGTGGGGCTTCAAACCACGTCTACAAATTCTTTAACACGCCTCCCAAGAGGTATTTCAAACTTTTTATTTTGAAATAATTATAGATTCACAGGATGTGGCAAAAATAATACAGAAAGGCCCCATGCACCCTTTATCCAGTTTTCCCCAAAGGTGACACTTTGCAACTGTAGTACAGTCTTGAAATCAGGAAGTTGACGTTGGTGGAAATGTGTGCACAGTTCCATGTCATTTTATCACATATGCGCACTGTAGCCACCACCATGACTGAGACCAGGCCTGTGCCCTTGCCAGAGGTCTCCCTGCCCACCGCTTGTGGACCCACCCACGCCCCTCCCCACCAGCCCTGAGCCCGGCACCACTCAGGTGCTCTCCAGGTCTGCAGCCTGGCATTTGAGAGGGCTCTGCAGTGGGGTCACACAGCAGGTGACCTTTTGAGACTGGCTGCTTCCCTCAGCATAACATCCTTGAGATCCGTCTAAGCTGTTGTGTGTGTCACTCGTTCACTCCTTCTCATCGCTGAGTAGTGTTCTGTGGTGTGGACGGACCTCAGTTTGTTTGACTGGTCACCTGCTGAGGGACATTCAATGGTTTCTAATTTTAGGCTATGACAAAGAAAGCCGCCATGACATTCACGTACAGGTGTGTGTAGATTTAATTTTCTTTTCCTTCCTCTGGGGTGAGTGCTCAGGACTGCAGTTGCTGGGTCGTATGGTAAGTGGATGATTAGTGTCTTAGGAAACTGCCACGCTGTGTCTGAGCGTGGTGATGTCGCCGTCCCTCTGCCAGGCCTGTGGGGATCCGCCCTCATCCTCACCTGCCTGCGGTCCTTCACCGCTTCTTACCTTAGCTGTTCTGACAGGCGCCTGGAGATTTCTCTTTGTGGACTTGACTTCCATGATGGCTGGTGATGTTGGACATCTTTCCAGGTGCCTAACTCTCACCCCTCTGTCCTCTTCTGTGAACTGCTTCTTCATGTCTTTTGCTCATTTTTTAATTGGATTCTTAATGTTTTTACTATTGCGTTTTGAGAATTCTTTCTATATTCTAGATATGAATTCCTTGTCATGTGCATTTGGCAAACACAGCACATCTTCACTGTCCATGAGTTCTATATTCGCAAATTCACTTACTCACTAAAATGTACTTGTAGCCCCAAAATCAACATGCACGATGCTTTTGGGGTTGTTTGTCAACATGCATGGAGTGGTGACAATTCCCCGCTGAGGCTGAATGAGGCAATGCTCTGCCTCCCTATAAACACGTGTCCTTGTCACGGTCTGAGCAGTGCCCCGTCTTCGCATTTTTGTGCTTTTCGGTGGTGATGTTGCCGTTTAAAACGGCCCTGAGTGTAGCACTGATGTGCTGCCCGGTGTTCCTATGCACAGGACGGCTACGATGGGCCTTAGAAGAAAACACAAGTATCAGATAAATTTTGTTCAGGCAGGAGTTGTCGCGCTGTTCTGTGAGTTCAAAGTTGATGAATAACAATAAGGAACATCCAGAAAAAGAAAGGAAATTCACCAAACTGTAGGCGAGGCTGCTCTGGAAAGAGCTGAAGTGACACCTCTAGTGCATGAAGAAACTGTGGAAAAGATGGCACAGCAGATAAATCAGTGGATTCATGAGATGACCCCTGATGAAAGATTGTGCAGTGGCCAGCATGGCTGCGAGGAAGGGCAAAGCAGGTGGTGGTCACGTTCCCAGGGTCGGGTGGACAGCGAGCCCTTCCCAGCTGTGCGGGCTGGCTCGCACATTTCCAAAGGCGAGATGGTGTGAAGAGGCAGGTTCTGCAGGTCAGGAGGCTGGGGGTGAATTTAAAAAGCACCTGCTAACAGGAGAAAAGTTACGTGGAAGGGCAGCTTTCAACGTTGATGAAATGGGCTTGTTTTACAAGGACATTGGCAAAAAGCCATACAATGCAAATGGTGTTTGGGTGACGAAAATGCTGTGCCCAGAGGCTCGCAGGAACAGATCCCTCTATTTCCCCCAGGAGCAACAGTTCGGCACCTGCTAACTCTGTGTTCATGGCAACTTTATGGAACGTAACTCCTGCAAGTAACGAGACTCGACTGTCACCGCGTGCCTTTTCTTTCCCTTCTTGCCTGTTGTTCCTGCTGGAACTCCCAGCACCATGTGCACCAGTGGGGTTGAGAGCGGGCACCCTTGTCCTGTCCCCAATCCCAGGGGAAACCTTCAGCCTTCGCCATATGTGAATGTCAGCTGTCGGCTTTCTGCAGGTGTTCTTTATCAAGTTGAGGAAGTTCCTCTCTATTCCTGGTTTCCTGAGAATTTGTTTTATGATGAATGGATGTTGAATTTTTTTCAAATGCTTTTTCTGCATCAGTTGATATGACCATGTAAAATTTCTTCTTCATCCTGCTAATGTGGTCCAGGACATTGACTGAGTTTTGAATACTGGACTAGCTTTTTGTCCCTAGAATAAACCCCATTTGGTCATGATGTGCCATTCCTTTTGGAAATGGTGTTGTATTTGCCTAAAACCCACACTCATCCTCCCGTATACGTTAGGTCATCTCTAGTTTACTTATCATACCTAATACAATGTAAATGCTCTGTAAATAGTAACACTGTATTGTTTAGGGAATAAGGACAAGAAAAAAAGTTTGTACGTGTTCAGTACAGACACAGCCATCGCAGGCCTTTTGATCTGAGGTTGGTTGAATGTGGGCACGCAGCACCCGTGGCTCCGGAGGGCCGGCTGTACTGTTGGAGGATTTGGGGCTGTGGTTTCCCCTTTTGCACCATCTCTGGTGTTGGTGTCAGCGTCACACTGGTCTCATAAAATGAGGTGGGAGGATGCTGTCCCTCTTCCGTTTTCTGGAAGAGAGTCGGTATTGTTGGTGTTGACTCTTCTTTAAACATTGGGTAGAATTCTCCAGTGGAATCATTTGTCCTGGAGATTTCTTTTTTTGAAGAAAAACTTCGTTTTAATTTTTAAAATTAAAGTATATATGCACACACTTTGCAAAGATTGTCACACAGAATAACAGTTCTTGTGTCCACTCCCACAAAGCAATCTTGTCAACTCTCTTAGCCGCTTCCTTTGATAGCTGCCTCCATATCCCGAACAATCATGCTTACAGGGCTATTTCTTTATTTTTCAGTGTTAAAAAGTATCTAAGACTTTCCCACATGGAAGATAGTGATTTCTCTTTTCCTTCCCTGTCCCCACCAGCTATTTCTGTCTTCCCTTTCTCCCAATCTAGTTGGACAGAATTTTTTAAAACTCCCAGTATTCATTGTTTCTGTATAGTCGCGCCCTTCCCAGGTGAACGTGGGCCGTACAATGCTGATGATGTACACGATGGTAGTTAACACTCACACAGAGCTTTCTCTGGCCTGGGCATGGCTCCAGGGATTTTAATTTTCATAAATCTCTTCTAAGACTGTTATAATAACCCTGATTTTACACATGAGGCCCAGAGAGGTCAAGTGATTTGCCCAAGGTAACTCAGCCTTTAAGCAGAAGAACTTGAACCCCAGAATTTGAAGCCCAAGCATTCCAGAATCAATTCTGCGCTCTTGACCCCCACCCTACAAACTGTAACAACTTTACGTTTTTTCCTGAGTTAATAACAGCCTTTTATTGTTTACTTATTTTTCCATATAGTTACTACTTACTAATTTCAAGTTCTACCTCATTTGTGGAAAGCTTCTCTTGATGTGTTCAGATATATTAGCTCAAAATCACCTTCTTGAAAATGTATTCTAGGGTTCTGATCTGTCACGGGATGGTTGTTCTCCAGACCTGCCGACGGCTGGCATCCCACAGTCTCCCTTCTGTCATCCTGGGGCTCCTTCACCTCTCTCGTGCTTGGAACCCACTGATTCCTGAGTGTTAGATCATATTTTTTCTTTCTTGTTTTATTTGCTTATTTTGGTCAAGAACATCCTCTCAGCTTCCTGAGAGAAGCGAATGGAAAGGAAATATTTTGAGCCCTTCACATCTAAATATGTCTTTATTCCATCTTCATATTTAATCGATAGCTTGGCTGGGTATAGAAGAATAAGTTTAGCTTCCATTTTGCTGTTGAGAATTTCAAAGCCATTCTGATTTCTATTCTTTGTATTCGACCTACTTTTTCTCTATGGAAACTTGTAAAATCGCTTTTCTATTCCCAGGGTTCTGAAATCCAATAATGAGGTGCTTTGACGGGGACTATTATCCATCACACTTGGTGTATCTTTTCAATTTGTGATTCAAATTCTTCAGTTATGGGATAGTTTCTTGAATTATTTCTTTAATGTCCCACCCCCATCCCCACTTTTTCAATTCACTCTCAGAAGCTCACTTTATTTGAAGTTGGCCCTTCTGAAGTTGGTCCTCTCGTTTTTAATTTTTGGTCCTCCTGTTTGTAATCTGTGGTCATTGTATTCGACTTTCTGAGAGAGTGCCATATCTTCATTTCCAACCTTTCTGGTATGTTTTTATATAGTGACTTTTTATTGAAGTATTTTATCCAAATAGAAAGGTGCATAAATCAAAAGTGTCCAACTCTATGAGTTTTCACAAAGCGAAAGCACTCACGTAGCCAGCACTTGGCTCCAGAAAGAATGTTGCCAGATGCCTCCCTTGTGCTCGCTCAGCCACCACCCTTCTTAAGGGAAACAGCTATCCTTTATTTCTAACATTATAAGTTCGTTTTGCCTGTTTTTGAACTTCTCACAAATGGAAGCACACAGGAACCTATTCTTTTGTGTCTGTTTTCTTTCACTTAGCATTATGTTTATGAAATTTATTTGTCTTGTGAACTTTCTCATTTCTGCATGGTATTCCACTGCACGAATAAACCACACTTTGTTTGTCCCTTTTACTGTTGACAATTGTTGCCAGTTTTTATGGATAGTGCTTCTGTGACCGTCCTTGCACGTGTATTTTGGTGAATATGCGTGTGTATTTCTGTTGGATGTATACTAGGAGTAGAATTAGTGGGTCGTAGGATATTCATCTGTTCAGCATTAGTAGATGTTGCTAAAGAGTTTTTCACCAAAAGGGTTTTCACCAAATGACACTCCGTGCAGCCGGGTCGAGATCTCCAGGTGTTTACATTCTCACGAATACTTGGAATGCGTGTGTGTGTTTGTTTTTCATTCTAGGCATTCTGGTGGATGGTGTATCATTGTGGTTTTAAGTTGCTTTTTCCTGAATTGAGCACCTTTTCAAACCCATTGAGTATTCTCTTTTGTAAAATGTCTCTTCAGACCTTTTGCCCAATTTTCTATTGTTTTTCTATCTTTTTCATATTTCTTTGTAGACGTGCTCCATATATTCTGGATATAAATATTTCATTGGAGATAAAATTGCACATATTTTCTGCTGTTCTGTGGCTTGCTTTTCACTCCTGTGATGGTGTGTTTTGATGAGCAGAAGTCCTTAATTTTATTTTATTGTTATTTATTTATTTATTTTGAGGAAGATTAGCCCTGAGCTCACTACTGCCAATCCTCCTCTTTTTGCTGAGGAAGACTGGCCCTGAGCTAACATCCATGCCCATCTTCTTGTACTTCATACATGGGACGCCTACCACAGCATGGGTTTTGCCAAGCGGTGCCACGTCTGCACCAGGGATCCCAACCAGAGAACCCTCGGGGCCACTGAGAAGCAGAATATGCGCACTTAACTGCTGCACCACCCACCGGCCCCCAGAAGTCCTTAATTTTAATGTTGTCAGATACATCGATCCCGTGTGACTTTGCTGCTATCTTATTTTAAATTTATGGTTCTCCAGCTGTTCCTTTGTTATTGCTTGATCCCCAGATGTAATGTTTTCTCTCAGCCCTCTGAGGATATTGACGCTTTCTTGAAGTTTTCTCTTTCCTGCGCAGCCTCTGTGCCCCCAGTTCTGTCTGCTCCCGTCCCTGTCCTTCACCTGGCGGGTCTGTTCAAGCGGCTGGACTCTTGCTGCCTGCTGATGTGTGAGTCCTTTGTGCGCGGTGGGCTTCCCTGTGGGTGGTCGGGGAGAGCTGTCTTGCAGGAAGAGTCCCTATTTCTAAGGAATTTAGGTCGTTCCTCTTGGGTTGGTTCAAATTCACCAAAGAATATGCTTTCAGTCTTCTTCCTGGAAGATTACACCCTGGCTCGAGAGTCCTGGGGCCACAGTGGAGAACACAGGTAAGGGTCTCGAGTCAAACCAGCCGGGGTCCCCCGACATGGTAAGTTTTGCTTTCCCTTCTCCAGAGAATAAACCCGCAGCTTTCAGTTAGAGACGCGAGGAGCAGAGGGTAGGAGCCGAGGGTTCAACTGCTTCTCAAACAGACTTTAAATCATCTTTTAATTTATAGGCCACTCCTCTCCTTTCCTCTGGAGGTCCAGGATGCTCCCCCAATTTCGGAGCATTTGGGGACTTTGTACAATAAATCAGGACTTCCCCACTGCCGGCTTACGGTTCAGCTTTCCAAGTTCTGCTAAGTCAGTTTCGAGTCTTCACTCTGCTTTCTAGCTTCCAAAAATGTGGTGTTGCCTCTTTTCTTGTTCTCCTTGTAGGCCCGTGTCTTCAAAAGCCCCTTCTGTGGTTTTACTGAGGTTGGGGGAAGAAGCAAATGTCAATGGAGGTGCCTGATTGACTCTCTTTAACTGGGGGTCACGACGTGTAGTTCCCTAACACGCGCAGAAGGTGTTTCCGTGTGTATGGTGTGCACTGGACTGTAAGGCTATGCGTACCTTCTACAGAGGCTCGCATTGCCCCAAAACCTCTCATCGACTTGCTCATTCTCTCTCCGCTGATCTGAAAGCTTCCTTCATTCTACTCACACACACAACGCTGGCTGTTCCTCATCAGGCAGGGAGGGTCCCCACGCCCCGGGGTGCTCTGCTCCCAGCGTCTGCTCCCTGCGCTCTCTCTCCTCCTTCCAGTCTTTGCACAACGTCTCCTGACCAGGGAGGGCCACGCTCGGCGCCCTTCCGTCCTGGCATTTTGGAAATCGCATCATGAAGTGGCTAGGGGCAAAGCTGTTTCAGTCGGAAGACCTACCTCATTTTCTTTTCTTAATTCGGTGATTATTTTGTGCCCTCCATTCTCATGATTCTTCCTCTAGAATTTCTTCCACATGGATGTGGGAAGGGCTGTGATAGCATTGGTGATCTTTGACTGTTACGTCCCATCTCTTGGTCTGGGGTGAGCATCCAGACTCCTGTGCTGCCCGCCTGAAGGGCTGAGACGCAGTGGGGCCAGGGGCAGGTGCTGCAGGCGGGGAAGTCCCGCGAGAGAAGTCCTTCAAGTCTCCTTCGAACCCAGTCTCTCCCGACTTATTTGACCACAGGAAAAATTGTAAAACGTCTTCTGATATTGTTACCGAACCTGAAGTGAGTTCGCTCACCCGTTGCACAGCAAGCCAATCTCTGACACCAGGTGTGGCAGAAGAAAGTAGGAATTTTATTTTTGCACAGCGCTGAGCAAGGAGAGAGGGCAGCTAACGCTGAAATCCCAAACTCCCCGAAAAGCTAAAAGGAAGAGTTTTTATTTGGGGTTTTACGTAGAGGAGGGGGAACATATGGCTTTGCTGGTCGGAGCTTTCCCACCAGCCTGTCTTTGGCCTTGAGACACTTGCAGAGAGGAGGAAGCCTGTGACCTTGCTGGTCAGCAGCTTTCCCACCAGCCCATATCTCTTTTTCGGGAGGAGATAGTCCAGGTACTTGTCCTTGATGATGTCTGTCTCCATGGAGGATAGTGGATTCTGGAGCCAGGAAGCCAGATAGTAAGCAGGGAATGAGTCTTTTGGTTTTAACCCCATATATGCTGGGTTTAATGTGGGAAAACTGATATCAGGGTCGATATCAATATTTTGCCTAACATCTCACAGAGCTTGTATTCTGCAGTATAGAGATTTTAAAAACTGGCAGAGCGTAACATTTACTATGGGTTCTCAAATACTTTTAAAAACAGAATGATTTTTCCCCTTGTCAACTTGTAAACCTCTTTGACAGAGGTAATAATTTAATTTTACTCATTTGCACTCCAGGGGGAATAAATTAGTTCTTGAGAATAGACTAAGCATTTCAGCATAGGGAAATCTACGAAATGGAAATTTGGCCGAGAACACAGACTCCCCCGGACGCATCAACCTCGAGGGTATCAGTGAACCTGAAAGGAAGATTCAATCGTTGTTCTCTGGGCGAAGTGGGAAATTTCTCCTAAGAAAGCAGAATACATATGTCCTGAAATGTGAACTTGCAAGTCAATTTCAGAAGTTGAAGTTTAAAGGAACAGGGACTGAGGCAAGCCCCAAAAGAGGACAATTCCAGGTCGCAGGGCAGCAGGGCTGGCCTGATGGGGGGCTCGCCCGGGGTTCTTGAAAGGAAGAAACCCTGTTCGCCTTCCAGATTCCACAGCTTGTTACTGTTTCCAAACTGAAAGAAACTCGCATTTGCTTCGGGGGATGTAAAACTTCCTCCATAAATTGACCTTCTGTTTTCTTACTTCAAATCAAGGATTTGATCCTTTAAAGTAAAAATAAACCCCAGGTTTTAAGTTTTTATTCTTATTATATCCAGATGGGAGGGCTGGGTCTCTCTGATGCACGCCAGAGACTGAAAAGGGGGCGTCTGGTTAATCTCTTCAGTAGATTTTATAAATATCCTGGTTTTCCCCGTGAGTAAAAAGAAAAAGTAACGAAATAGATTAGACCCAGTTACATGTAATGTTAAATTTTTTACCTTAAGCTCCAAAATGTATGGCTATTTTTAATAGGCAAAATTAACATCTTGAGAAATTGAAGCTTCAGTATCAGAGAATTGCTAGATATTAAAAAGAAAACTCTGTATGTGGTTTTGGCAAATGATTTTATCTTGATTTACTTCTCTGAGACATTGACCGTGGTCACAGAGATGAACTCCGGCAGCCTTCATTGATTCAGCAGCATTTGGTGTCCCATTGTGTGGCTGCCAAATTGGGCAAACTCACCCTCCTTGGTATCGACCAGAACTTATTGATCTAATTCAAGTACCATAAAATGCCTTTGTCGAAAGTTCATTATGTAGGAGTGGAAACATTTCAAAATAATTCCAATTATTTTTAATAGGGGTTGGGGGCTATGAAGGACTATAACATGATTCATAAATTTTTTTTTACATTCCTTGTATTGAAGTGACTTCACAAACACCCTCTAAGCAGATCATGGTGGAATGAAGGTTTCCACATAGCTTGCCCAGTTTTCTGAGAAAAATGCCAAATTTGCCACAGTTTCTCCAAAGTGATTGGCAATATCAGGATTGTGTTCTGATTATATGGAAGCAAATGTTTCTCAAAAGAATTGTTAGCATCCAGGTTATCTCTGAAATAACCATTGAAAATAGTGGAATGTTTACTTTGGGGAGCTGCCTGAAGGGCTGACACACAAGAGGCTAAGTAGCAAGCCCGAGGGCTGGAGCAGGCTCGCCAGGAGCCCGGGGCCGTCTCGGGCTCTAGTTTCCATCCTCCACCACGCAATGTGACCTCAGGCTGCTGCATCCTCCCTTCCCACAGCGGGTGCTAGGGCTTCTCCACCAGCGCCTGAGGCTAGACTGGCCATTTCTCCTTTTCTCGAGTATCTTAATAACATCGTACCTAGTTTTCAAGAAGAAATTATTAAATATTTATATGACAAGGAAGAAAAAATTAATGAGTACCATCATCAACTTAAGTTCCCTCTTTTTTTTTTTTTTCAGAAGGGGCAACTGAGGCCCAGAGGGCTTCTCTGGTGAATTCTATCAAAGGTCTAAAGAAGAATTAACACTACTCCTTCACAAACTCTTCAAAAAACAGCAGAGTGAGGAACACTTCTCAACTCATTCTATGACCTGATATTAATCTGATACCA
This sequence comes from Equus quagga, assembly GCF_021613505.1. Taxonomy (NCBI): domain Eukaryota; kingdom Metazoa; phylum Chordata; class Mammalia; order Perissodactyla; family Equidae; genus Equus; species Equus quagga. Next base: position 134,465,359 of record NC_060272.1, read on the forward strand.
AAGCCAGACAAAGACATCACAAGGGAAGAAAACTATGTTCCAGGAGCCCTTATGAATGTAGTTGCAAAAATTCTCAAAGAAATACTAGCGACCTGAATTCAGCAACATGTAAAAAGGATTCTGTGCCACGATCCATTGGGATTTATCCTAGAAGTGTACTGTTGGTTCAACATGCAAAAAGCAATCATATGTAAAGAAAAAGCCCCAGCATAGCCAACACCATACTGAAGACAGACTCAGTCAAAGGACTGACACCACCTGACCTCATTGAGCAGTTCCACTCTTGGATAAATATGCACGAGAATCAAAAACACATGTCCACACAAAGACTTATGCACAGATGTTTATAGCATTATTCATAGTAGCCATAAAAGTGGTAACAATCCAAATGTTCATGAAGTGATGAAGGGATGCACAGAACGTGACGTGTCCATACAATGGAATATCATCAAGCCTTAGGAAGCAGCAAGGTACTGGTATACACTACTACGTGGATGAATCTTGAAGACACCATGCTAAGTTAAGAAGCCAGACATAAAAGGCACATGTCGTATGATTCCATTTGCATAAAATGTCCAGAAAAGGCAAATCCATAAAGATAAAGAAGATTCGTGGCTTCTAGGGGCTGGGGCACAGGTGTATGAGGAATTACTGCTGTTGGATGTGGGGTTTCTTTCTGGGTGATAAAAATATTCTGGAATTATATTATGATGATGGCTGAACAACTTCATGAATATGCTAAAACCGCTGAATTGTTCACTTTAAAAGAGTAAATATTATGGTCTGTGACTTATACCTCAACTTTAAAAACCAAGTGAGGGGCCGGCTCCGTGGCCGAGTGGTTAAGTCCGCGTGCTCCACTGCGGCGACCCAGGGTTGGGATCCTGGGTGCAGACATGGCACCACTCATCAGGCCACACTGAGGCGGCATCCCACATCCCACAACTAGAAGGACCTGCAACTAAGATATACAACTATATACCGGGGGGGTTGGGAAATAAAGCAGGGGGAAAAAAAAAAAAGGTTGGCAACAGTTGTTAGCCCAGGTGCCAACCTTAAAGAAAAAAAAAAAAGGAAGATTGGCAACAGTTGTTAGCCTAGGTGCCAATCTTTAAAAAAAAAGAAAAACAAAACCAAGTGAGACCTACAATGGATAAGATTATCTCCAAAGCTCACATAAGTGGTAAGTGGTAGACTCAAGAACAGATCCTGATGTTATGATTCCAAAATCTGCACATTTCCCATATGTCTCAGTCAGCTATTTCCGCTATAATGCTGTGCAGCAAACAGCCTCAATCTTAATGATTTACAGGTGCAAGCATTTTTGTTCTCAATTCTGATTCTACAGGTTGGCTCTTCTTCCAGCTTGAGGGCAGCCAGTCCTGGCTCCCACTGTTGGGTCGGCTTCACTTCTGCCCCGCGTCTTCAGTCTTCTTGGTTCAGCAGCTACCTATGGCATATCGTTGTCCTGGTAGGTCACTGGAGCACGAACCAAATTGTACAAGAACATTTAAGACCTCTGCTTGTGTTACCCTGCTATTACTCCAGCAGCCAACGCAAGTCATGAGCAAGCCTGGCCTCAGAGGGGCAGGCGAGCACACCTCCTGCACTGAAGGTCACACGGCACAGGGCGGGATTAAAGAACTGAGAACCATAGTCGGATCTGCCACCTCACTCTGTCATAGGTGCAGACTTTCACAGGACCCACAGATAAGCGAGTCCACCACGGGAGCCGCCTCTGATAGGAGGAGCAGTAAGAAGCATCTTAAATTAGTTTGGAGGGAATGACCCCCAGAAGTTCTGGGGTATGTTTATTTGTATGTGTTTTTTGTTCATTTGCATTTTGTTTTGGTCTTTTTATAGACAATTGAGGGGAGACACACTAGTGTCTGTTCCGTGTTGTCTCTGTGCTGCCCAAGTGTTTTCTTGGGTGACGCTTTGGACGGTCTGCTGTTCACTTAATTTCCTAGTCACAGTGCTTAGTGGAAGGTTCCTCCAGCTGTTTTTAGGTGGAATATTTTGGCTCTAATATATCATCAATCTGCGTCTGCTCTGTCTTCAGCCTTTCAGCATTGGCGGACTCTAATGGGTCCGCTGGGTCTTGACTCATCAACGTCCCCTCTGTCTACTGACCTTCTATTATGGGATGTGAGGACTTAGGTCTCCAACGTCCCCACTCCCCCTTTTCCTCTCTCTCACTCTCCCAATAAGTTAAACATCTTTTGGGGGAATTTGGTCTGTGGTGTTTCTGTTATTGCAGCCATGTGAATACTAGCCCTCTGTGAGTCAAGCTGTATATCACGCATTCAGTTCCTTTACGTTTTTTTGTGCAGAGTTAATCATTGCCGCACTTTTTTTATTTCTTTGCTTTTCTTTATCCTAATCTCTGTCTCACTCTCTAACTTATTTGGTGCAATTGTCTACTCTGCCAAATTATCAGATTATATGCCGGCCCCATTCTCCCTCTCTCCCCTCACACCCTGGCTCCTCGACTCTGCACGTGTCCTCTCAGCTGCGGCCCCACTGTGGTCCTGGGACTGCCCATTAGGACTGTCGTGGGGCTTCTCTTCACCACCCCCTGCGTGGGAGTCCCTGATTTTGAATCCGTGTTATTCTCTTTCTTGGCATTCTCTCTCACTTGTATAGAAGACCTCTTCTCGTAGGTTCCTGAAAAATGGTGTCTGGGTGATAAATTTTTAAGTCATTGCAGCTCTAACAATAAAGTTGTTTTACTCTCATACTTGATTTATAGCTTGATTCAGTATAATATTGAGGTCGAATATAATTTTTCTTCAGAATTTTGAGGTTATATCACGGTTTTTTCCTATTTTTAACAGTTTCGAGGAGTCTGCTAACATTTTATCTCTGCTCTTTTGTAAAGGAGCCCACTCCCTGGAATGGTTTGCGCTCCCCTTTATCGCTCGCGCTGACAGTGGCGCCCTGGCTTTTTGCATTCAGCATGCTGGGACTTGGTGGGCCTCCCAGTTTGAAAGGTCAGCTCCTTCCCTCCCGAGTTAATGCACGCGCATGGCTCTTCGGTGAGTCTCCCCAGCTGCCTTCTCTGTCTCGCTTTCTCAAGCACCCCTGGCTCGAATACCCGTCAGTCAATCTCGGGTTGATCTACTCATTTCATCCTCTTTCCGAGAGTCCGTCAGTTTTTATTTTACCTTCTGGAAGACCAATTTGCCATTATTTTCCAGTGCTTCTATTGAAATTTTAATTTTCACTATCAGATTTTAATTTCTTAGCATTCTTCTTACTCTTTAATTTTTCCTTTCACAGCATCTGGTCCTTGGTTCAGTATTTTCTCTTATATCCCTGAACATATTAATTACAGGTGTTTCTGAAGTTGTCTTTTACCGTCCACATTGTTGATGTCTATTTTGTGTCCTTTTCTTTTTCCTGTATGATGGTTTTCTTCTCTGCTTTTCATGTTATGGGCTCTTTTCAAATATCTGGTTACCCCTGTGAAGGGAGTCAGCAGAGACCACCCCAAACAGGCCACTTGGGCAAAGGGGTTATTTTGAGTGGAAGAAAATTGAGAAACGGCAGATTCAGGAAAAGCTCCCTGTGCTCCCCCTTCTGCCTAAAGGGTGGGTATAAACTCTCCTTTTTGAAGATGCTCCCGAGACCATTCTCACAACCAACAGCCGTTATCACTGGAAAGTCAGAGCCGAGATGGGTCTGCATGACAAAGCTGACTAAGCAACCCTATCTTCCGTTAATTTCTCCATATATATCCTGTCCCACAGTTTACGGCCCCTAGAAGCCCACACGCCTTCTCCTTTGTCTTGTCACCTCTCCATGATTTATCACCCTTTGTTAAGATGGTATAAAAGCCCCAAATTCTAACCACCCCTTTGAGTCACTCATCACTGGGTTCTCCCATGTGTCTGCACATTGCGTGCCTAGATAAACTCTGTTTTTTTTCCTCTTCTTAATCTGTCTTTTATCAGTTTGGCTTAAAAGCCTCAGTTACTGAGCCTAAGAGGGTAAAGGAAGGATTTTTCTTCTCCTGCACTTGGAAGTTCTTTAGTATTTGGGAGCAACGCACCTGAAGGTTGCCTGACATTTCCGCATGGAGGTGGTGGAGGGCTGTGTGACCGGGCTGGAAGCTGGGCTTTCTAACATCTGCGACTTTTCTTGCTGTCGCTGGAAGGTCCCCTCGGGTCTGGTGACGCCGTAGCCCACTGGGTGCAGGTTGACGCGGTCCTCCCACATCATGTCTCTGTTTAGGGTCCTCTGGGCTCCCTGGGCTCCTGCAGAGAGGCTGCTCTGGTCTCCTTCCTGGGAGACAATGCCCTGACGCTGGGGCCCTGGATCCGGGCCATGGGCAAGAACTAGGTAGAGGCATGCGCCCCTCATCAGTCTCCACGTTCTCAGGTCCAAACCTCGCCCCTACCCACTGCCTTACCTGGCGACCCTGAGTCAAGAGGCTTTCTGGTTCAATTTCTCTAGAGAATAAACTTCTAGTTTCCCACGAAGGTGAATCTGTCAACTTTTTTGCATGAAAAAAACTCCACCCCAAAACATAGTGGTTTTAAAGAAACACAACCATTTATTTAGCTTAAGATCCTGTGGGTCAGCGATGAAGGACAGGCTCTTCTGGGCGGCTTGTCCAGCTCATTCATGAACCTGTGGTCAGCTGCAGGTGGCTAGATGCTTTGTTCTGTGAAGGGGCAGGAAGGGCCCTCTGTCCCCCTCATCCAGGGGCTGGTTCACATGGAGGCCAGTGGGCTTCCCAGAGAGTGAGTGGAGGCCAGAGGAGGCCTCGCGTCCTGGGCTCAGAGTTGGCACCACGTCATTTCTACAACATTCTATCGGTTAAAACGAGTCTCGAGGCCAAGCCAGGCTTGGGAAACAACTCTGGCCTTTTGGAAAAGAGCCCACGGCAAAAGGGCAGGTGTGTGGCTCCCCCCGTGCGGGTGGAGGCGCGGGTGGAGGCCCGGGTGGAGGCGCGGGTGGAGGCGCGGGTGGAGGCCCGGGTGGAGGCGCGGGTGGAGGCGCGGGTGGAGGCCCGGGTGGAGGCGCGGGTGGAGGCCCGGGTGGAGGCCCGGGGCCCTGCAGTTTTCACACAGACTTTCACCCATTCCCACCGTTTTCCTGTCCGCACCCTTCTCCTGTCTTCAAGGCCTTCAAGCCCTGAGCAATTCCATGTTCTGCAGGATGAACCCGTCTTCAGCAGGCATTTAAGGTTCGTTCTCTGCGTTCCGCTAAAGCAGTTTTCAGTCTTCTCTTCATGTGTGGGACTGAAGAGAGCTCCTAGCTTCATTAAATGCATTTGTGTTTCTTTCTCCTTCTCTCTGTCTCACTGCCAGCTTGCAATTATGATCAAGGGGAGAAGCCGGAGAAACACCTGCACTCTGCCACACACAAAACAAAAGACTGAAATCAGACGCTTGAAATTACCAACGATCCTTTCTGGTGTCAACGAAGAGAAGATGGGTCTAGAGCTGGCTCTCTGAGGGCAGCCAGCTACTGTGTCTTCCTTCTTTCTGTTTTTATAAATTATAAAATAATAACCCACCGGGAAGGCTTGTGATCATATCAGTAAGAACTTATTGGCTTTGTCAGACAATTCAGGGTGTCCTCATCACACTTAGACCAATAAATTCAAGCAGATTTCTTATGTTTACCGAGGACTGTGTTGGGCTCGGTCTGACCCCCATTGATAAGCTCACTGACTGGTGTGTGAGCCAGTGCTGACCGGCTCCTGATGGATGATTACACATGTTGGCTGCCCTTCCTTCTGGAAAAGTATCCAGGCTTCATGGTAGCTTTTGAACATGGTTTTTCAAACTTCCTGGTAATATCATTCATTTACCTTTCTGATGAGAGATTATTTTGAGGTTTGAGGAAAATCAGATTCTTGGCCTTTAAGCTGTAACAGTCTAACCCCATTATTGACGTGTAACTGCTGACAGCTTTCAAGCCCCACCCCAAACCCTCCCCTGCGCCCCAGAAAGCCCGGATGGTGACTGGGGAGATTAAAACCATGCAAGCACCTACCACCTACACCTCGGCCCCAACTCCTAACCCTGAAACCCCAAGTCAATCTCCCTTCCCTACTCACTCAAGTCATTTGCTCCCTTTTCCAGCAAATTTGCAGATTCTTTCCACAGGCAGTCCTCCTGCGTCATCCACAGCCACGTCCCCTGTACCACCAGCCACGCCCCTTGTGTCCACACAGCCACGCCCTCTCTATCCATATAGCCACGCCCCCATGCCCACACAGCCACGCCCCCATGCCCACACAGCCACGCCCCCTCTGTCCACACAGCCACGCCTCCTACTGTAGGCTTCACAGGCTCCAGTTACACCTCCTCCTCGTTTCTCTCCCTCCCTTCAGCTTTGAGGTAATGTCACTTACTTTTTCCTTGTCCCTAGGTTTCCTCGCCCTCCTTTGTCCATACTTTTAGTCCAGTCTCTTCAGTTAAACTCTCTCAAGTGTCCCTCTCCTTCCGGGTGACCCTGACATCCTTCCTTCCTTGCCGTTCAGTGGGTGGTGCTCCTACCCCTGCCAGTGCTCCCCCCGCTCCCAGAGCCCACTCCTCCCGGACTTCAGCAGGAACCTCACTCTGCATGATCCATGGAGCCGCGTAATTCCTCTCTGTGCCTTCAGCCTCTTCTCCTCTAGCAGCTTCTTTCTTCTTTAGGATATGAACACGATTGCATCATTTTATCCGGAGAACTAAAGAGAACATTGTCCGCCTCATCTCTTCTTCATAGCCAAATTCCTAAAATTATTTCACACTCCCCTTTCTCTCTATCCTCCATTCTGGCTCAGCGCTCTTTGAAATCTAGCTTCTGCTCTTTCTCTTTCTCGGAACCACTGGGGCACTGACTCCAATTTTATCCAAAATAGTAAATCCTTGGGTACGTTCCGTTCTTCTCTGGCTTCTCCTCCTGTTGATAGTTGGCACTGGTGTCCACTTCCTCCCACCCTCATTCTTAGCTTCTCTGTTTCCATGACTTCCATTCTCCACTCCTCTGCGTCTTTCTTCTTAGTTGCCTGAATTTTCAGGATTTCCTCCTTCACTTCATCTCTCAACGTCAACATCACTCTCAAGAGATCTGGCCTCTGTCCTCCCCAAGGATGGTCACTGCTTGTGGCCATTCATTCTTCCTGCACAATCTGTCCTATGTCTGTGGCTTCACCCAGCCCATTTACCAACGACTCTCAAGTCTTTCTCTGGACAAATGTCTCTTCAGCGCTCCAGACCCATCTCTCAAACTGCTTCCTGGATACCTGCGGTGGACGTCCCATTAGCACCTCCGTTCCATGGGTCCAAAGCAGAACCTTTATCTTCTCCCCTCAGACTGACTCTACACGTCCCGAGATCTGTGGTTTGGGTATTTCCCACCGTGTCAGTCAGTGTGAAGACCTGGGAGCCAGCCCACCAATTCCAAATTCATCATCCAGTCATATTAACCTTGACTCCTAAATACTTCTCGAATTTGCCCCTGCCTCATTCACCGTTGCCGTCTTTCAGATTCATCTTCTCTCACCTGGATTATTGCAATAATCTTCTAGCTCAGTGGTTCTCGACACATGCAGCCTGGACCAGTAGCATCAGCATCCCCCGTTCTAGAGCATCTCACTGGAAATTCAATTTAAAAGAATGTCCAAGTCATGAGACTCCAAGATTGTGACAATCTTCTAAATTGTTGGCTTTATTAGCTAAAAACATAAAAGGGGATAAATCACAGCTTGTCAAGATCCCAATTCTCTTTTCCGTCTGATTCCTCTGTAAACTCTGTTCAATTCCGTTCCAAAATTAAAGTGACTCAAGGCACCTGTGTTCCTCAGCCACGATTTTCTTTCTTGTTTCCGTCTGCATTTCCAAAGTCTTAGCTGCTGACTATTTTTAGGGAGATGGAAGGCAATAGAGCTTTTGTTCTTTTTCCATTAGCCAGGATCGGTGTGTGTCTAACACACAACTCCATTTTATGACTTCTACTGCATCACGAAAACATCTCATGATATTTTCTCTACTTCATAAAAAAAGCTAACCCTGCACTACCGTTTTAAATCCTGAGAAGAGCTTGGCATAAAGATGAAAGACAACAACAACCGAAAATAGTAGTAGAAACTAGATCAAACTAATGCCTGAGTTGAAGGGCACCAGGGACACTGAGCCTTGGCGTGGGGAGGGAGCCTCAGCTCCCCCAGTGACGGCCTCCCCCACAGACAGACAGACAGATGTGCTGTGACCTTCACTATGATCACTGTCAACCAGGCTCTGGGGCTGTTGTTTCCATCCCTTCAGCTGGGGAGCTGGGAAAGGCTGATCCCCAGACCAATGACCTCAGAGCCCCCTGGGAGGATGACGTAGCATCAGGACGTCCTACAGACCCTCAGTGATCCCAGCGTGCAGCTGAGGTGGAGCAGCTTGTCCCTTCACAGGGAGCGGTTAGTGATCACGCGGTGGGCCTGTTGCTGCTCTCCTGCTGGTGAAGAATCTCTTCCCACAGGGGAATCGGAAACGTGGTGTGTCAGGGACCTGCCTCCTACAGGCCCACTGCCAAGAGGCAAACGTAAATGATAACGATGAAAATAATAATGTGTAGTGTCAGACGGACTCACATAGGAATCCAGTTGTTTTCAGTATGATCAGTATTACTAATCAGTAAAAACTATTAAGAAGTTGATTTTTAAATCATTAAATACAAATTTAAAAACAAGAATCTTAATTGGAAAAACTGTGATTAGATCCGTTAGATCTTTTTCTCTATCGTCAAATGCGAACATCTCAGCAGAGACGGTGTTGAGTGTGTGCAATGCCTCACTTTGCTTTTATCCAGTGAACGAACAAGGCACACTTTTTAGTGTCTCGGGGGTCAGACTTTTATGAGCAACCAATCGCCTGGCTGCCAGGCAGCCAAAGGTGATGATTCATCCCCAAATAATTCTCAATTTGGGAAAGTCAATATGGGAGTCTCTAAATTCTGTCATGTACTCTAGACAGTTAAAAAAAAGGCTAGTAGGCACCCCAATATATTTATTTATATTCATTACAGGTTTGTATATATTATCTTTAAAGTGTTTAGCTATACAGCTGCATTAATATATTATGTACATTATAACATATATGCAGAAGTGAGAAAGGATAAATTGAAGATGAAATATCACTATTTTAAAACATTTTCATTTTATTTAATGATACAAAAAATTTGCTTTTACTAGAAAATATTAATAGTAGAGCAATGTGATTGAACGTGCATTTTTTTAAAAATATAATTTGCACTGTTTGATACAGACGTGTGCAGTTCTGCTTCTAGATTCCACTTATTTTGGCACTTGTTTTTCGTCTCCATCACTCGTGAAGAGGATTCTCTGACATACCCGTGAATCCAGGCGGAGGAAGTGGGGCTCTGGCTGTGCCTCCTGGAGGTCAAGCATATCCACTGAATCTACAAAGTTTTTAAGGGAGTCTGTTTCATCTTTCCTGATGTGAATCAAGAAGTCTTGCATATTAATTAGAAAATGTTTTACTTTTTAAATTTTTATCAATGGGTTCTTCATTTGGAAGATTTCAAAACATGTTTAAAAAAGGCTCCATTCCCCATTTTTTAAGTGTTACAAGAATTTTCACAATGACGCAAAATTATGTATCAGCAGCAAAAATACTCTCATTCCATCAGTTTTCTTTCAAAAAGGAGGTTACCTTTTTCTTATTGTTAAAATCTGAAATTTACCCTGAAGAAGTAGATTGACACCTGATCATTTTTTGAAAATATCTTCCAGATAATGAACTACTCAGAGACACTTCTAGTTATTGAAGAATTTAGCAACATTGTAACTTTTTGTTGTAACGTCTAAGCTAAAAACTTTGTTTAAATATTTTATCATAAGATAATCTGCAAATTACCATGAATACAAAAGACTTTCCTGGTTGTTCTCCATATCATTACAATGACTCTCAATGTAAAGTTTCTCATTTTAAGAATGGAACCTATAAATTCACTCAGTTGGAGCTAGGCAAACTTTAATCTGCTACAACGAGCTGAAAGCAAATGAATGAGTGTGGGGTCCACTCTGATCAGGGAACTTCCACTGATTTCTCAGGACCCCCTACTGCCTCACTGTGTCAGAGATGCACACAAACATTTATTCCAAATGGAAGGTTTGATATTCACACTTGACTTTGGAGACCTATGGGCTAGACAACCAGTTAGGCTTGAGGTCACCTATAATTCAGCAATTCTGCTCTTCATCATCTTTTTTCTTTTCTTTTAAAGTTTTATTCATGTAGGTCCTCTTAATTTCTTTTTCGTTCTTTTTTTTTTGTTTTTTGGGTTTTTTTTGCTGAGGAAGACTCGCCCTGAGCTAACATCTATGGTCAATCTTCCTCTATTTTCTATGTGAGCCACCACCACAGCATAGCCACTGACGAGTGGTGTAGGTCTGCACCCAGGAAGCAAACCTGGGATACGGAAGTGGAGTGTACCAAGCTTAACCACTAGGCAACCAGGGCTGGCCCCTTGTTCATTTCTTGATGAACACATTTCTAGATATTTCTAATTAGGTTGTTATTATCAATGGAATTGTGTGTGTGTGTGTGTGTGAGGGAGATTTGCCCTGAGCTAACATCTGTGCCAATCTTCCTCTATTTTTTGTATGTGGGATGCCCCCACAGCATGGCTGATGAGTGATGAGTGGAGTAGGTCCATGCCCAGTATCTGAACCTGGGAACCTGGGCCGCCGAAGCAGAATACACAGAACCTTAACCACTTGGCCATGGGTTTCCAATGGGAAATTTTTTTAAGTGGGTATTGCTTGCAAATATGAACATCATTGATGGTGTATATTGGCTCCAACACTTGCTAGCTGTGTGACTTGGGCAAATTATTAACTTTGTGCCTTGATTTCCACATCTGTAAAATTGAGATGATAATAACAATGTTTATCTCATAGAATGTTTATGAGAATGAAACAAGTTCATGTCTAAGAAATACCCAGCCCAGGACCTGGCACATGGTTAGCTGTTACTGTGAAGATGGTGATGATCCAGCCATCTTGCTGAACTCTTTTTTCCTTATAATAAAATTTCTATTCTTTTACGTTTTTCAGGAATATAATCATATCATCTACAAATAAAAATATTTTTGCCTTCTTCTTTCCTATAATTATATCTTCTTTCTTTCTTTTGTCTAGTAATTAATAATAATAATTTAATAATCAAAGTAACATTAATAGAGATAGTGTACAACCACACATGCATGATTTTAATGGCATGTTTCACTACTAAGTTATATATACATGTATATCTTATTGAATAATTGAAATATTCTTCTGTTTCTATTATACTTAGGACTTTAGTCAAGAATGAATTCTGAAAAATCATGTAGATTTTCTTTTTGATTTTTAATATGATTAACTATTCTGTAGATTTCCTGGTACTGACCCACCCTTACATGACTGAGATGATCCTTGACTTGGCTGTGGTTTATGATTTTATAACTCACTGATAAGCTCTGTTGACTAATATCTTTTAAAGGTTTTATTTTTACTTTTTCTCCCCAAAGCCCCCTAGTAAATTGTCGTATATTTTTAGTTGTGGGTCCTTCTAGTTGTGACATGTGGGACACCACCTCAGCATGGCTTGATGAGCAGCGCCATGTCCGCACTCAGGATCTGAACCAGCAATACCCTGGGCTGCCGAAGTGGAGCATGTGAACTTAACCACTCAGCCACAGGGCTGGCCCCCGTTGACTAATAGCTTATTAAGACTTTTGTATTAATAGTTACAAGTGGGATCAGTCCATAGTTCTCTTGATCATGCTTAATACCTTCCTCTGCTCTCTGTATTTCTGATAGATGAGTAGTCGGATGTAGGTACTTAACTGGATTCTGGCTTGATTATTTGGGCAGGCATGTCTCATAATTCTGTGTTCCACCACTGGAAGGCCCATTCTGTCTGATTGTCTCTCTTCTTGTGATGTTGGCAGCCATTGATGCTCATTGCTTAGATCCATTAATTTATTAGGGATTGCAAAATAGTGAGACTAATCCTATTGACCATTATCTTCAATTTATTGGCTGGAATACTAGCTTCTCATCTGCTTCAATTTGTAAAGAAAAGTTGAGATAAAAGCTTAAAACTCTGATTTTTTTCCCCTTTACCTTCTTCCAGAGGTGACAGTAAGCTTTTTAAATTTCTTTTCTCTTCGTATTTTTTTTTGGGGGGGGGGGAGAGTTTGGTGTGTTAGTATTGTTTAGTATTATTATGCACCAATGTTTTTAAACATATTCGATATGCTTCAATCCATTGTGTTATTGATGATCAGGTTATCCCATCGTTGGTCAGCGAGAGCTTCTTCAAGGGGACTCCTGAGCCCTTTTGATACAACTTCGCTTCTTTGCTATCTGGTGTGACAAGATGTTTCAGGTCATTCCTGTGCCTGACCAGGAATCAGCCTTCTGTTCCGCAGCCCTGGCTCATTGAAGTGAGAAATGGTACTAAAGACTATAGTCTGGGGCTATAGAGGCTCCTTGCTTCTGGTTTGGTCATTGTTTCTAGACTTAGTGGACAGAATTAGGAACTAGGATATAAGGTTAGGATTTTTTGTTTCTTAAAAATACATCATGAGTTTATATTTATAATTCAAATTCAAGACAATAAAGTTTTCATTTAATGTCTGTCTTACATCTCTATCTCCTTTCTTCCATGCTGAAAATTCTTTCATCATCTAGTATTCCAGAACAATACTGAAAAATGGTGGACATCCTTGTCTTATTTATACCTTGTTAATAAGCTTTCAGTATTTCCCCATTAAATATGGTATTGGTTTTTTCATCAATTATTAAGAAAATATTTTTCTTTCTTTTTTTCATTAAGAGGTTTGAAGAAATAGATTTCAAAATTTTATCAAATCTCATTCCAACATCTATGGAGAAAATCGTATGTTTTTCCAGCTTTATCTATAAATATGATTAGTTTTATTAATAGAGTTTCCATTATTGAACCATCCTTGTATTCCAGTTATGAAAACAGTTGATCATGATATGAAGTGCTGTTGGATTCTGTTTGCTAATATTTTACTTGGAGTTTCCACATTTGTAATTATATTTGGCATTGCCTGGAGTACTATTTCTTGGTGCTCTTCACTTCAGATTTTAGTATCAGCATTATGCTGACTACATAATAATTTTGTAACGTTCTCTTTTTTCCCTATGCTTTGGGAACTGTTTAAATATCTTTGGTTTGTCTGTTCTTAAGATCTGCCAGGGCTGGCCCCATGGCTGAGTGGTCCAGTCTGCACACTCTGCTTCAACGGCCCAGGGTTTCGCCAGTTTGAATCCTGGGAGCGGACACGGCACCGCTCATCAAGCCACGCTGAGGCGGCATCCCATATGCCACAACTAGAAGGACCTGCAACTAAAAATACACAACTATGTACCAACCCGGGGTCTTTGGGAGAAAAAGGAAAAATTTTTAAAAATCTGAAAAAAAAAACGATCTGTAGACTTCACATGTGAAACTGTCTGTTCATTGTGTGTATCCAGTCTCTCATTTTTGATACTTGAATTGTTTACATTTTCTAAACAGTTTCCATTTATATTTTTTCCTAGGAAATAATCTATTTTATTTACTAGGTATTCAAATATTGTTTCATATATTTTAGCTGATTTTAGATTTATTAGTTTTACCATTTTTCTCTTTTATATATTTTTAAATTTCTTCCTTCTAGTTTCCTTAGTTTCTTAAATATGGTTCTTTTTCTAACTTCTTGAGTTGGATGTTTAAATTATTTATTTTCATTATTTTTTGCTTACGAAAATGAATATTCTGTGGGCTTTTCTCTGAGCAACGCTTTAGCTTTAGTATTGATGCTACGGCTATCAACTCTCAGCTATCATAATTTCTTCTTTGATCCCAATGAATGAAGAGATTTTAGAAAAATATACAAATAGCAGGGGTTTTCCTAATCTTTTTAACTGATTCTAATTTTACTGACCTGAGATCAGAAAAAAACAAACGTAGCCTTTGTGTTTTTCCTGAGGCCATCTTTGTGGTTCAATGCAACACTGCTCAAAGAAAGATGCAAAAAACATATGCCTGGGAAGTAAAAAGAAAGCCCTAAAACTTTTGTATTTACTTTACAAATTAGAAACTGTCAATAGTTCAATTATCTCATTTATGGCTAAATAGTTATATACTGTGGGAAAAGATTTTGAAACTGATGGATGATGCAACTAAAATTTTCTAACTGAGGGACTAGCCAGATATACGGTTAAATTGCTTGACTGTCTTATAAGCACTTACAAAGGTGTATCCTTTGTTACGGTGACTAGGGCTTACATGAGTCAATTAGGTCTGCCTTATCTTTTATGTCCTCTAGGCTTTTTTAGACTTAATTATTGTTACTTCTCCCTACTTGATTTACCACGGACTAATGGGAGTGAACTAAATTCTCCTAATTCCAAAATACCCCTGTCAGTGTCTGCCTGTATGTCATGTAGGGTTTGGGTAACATTTTCCTCTGTTGGACTATTTGGTACAATAGGCTGTGACTCCTGTCATTTATAAATGGCCTTCCTTTATCACACTGAATGTTCTTTGTCCTAAATGTCACCTTCCCTGATGGTAACATTGTAACCTCTGCTTTCTCTTTGTTGTCATTTGCCAGCTATGCCTTTGCCCATCTTTGACTTATTTGTTACTTTAGTTTAGAACTGTCTCATATATGACATATACATTGGGTTTTGCTTTGTGATTCCATCTCAGTTTTTTAAAATTATTTCTAATTATGATAAAGTACACAAAACATAAACTTTACTGTCTTAACCATTTCTAAGTGTACAGTTCAGAGGCGGTAAGCACATTCACGTTATTGTGCCATCCGTCTCCAGAGCTCTTTTGGTCTTGAAAAACTGAAACTCTGTTCCCATTAAGCAATTTCCCATTCCACCCTCCCCTCAGCTCCTGACAACCATCCTTCTACTTTCTATCTCTATTAACTGGACTACTCTGGGTACTCCATCTAGGTGAAATCATATAGTATTTATCTTTTTGTGACTGACATTTCATTTAGCACAAGGTCAAGCTTCATCTATGCTGTAGCATCCATGCTGTAGCATGTGTCAGAATTCCCTCCCTTATTAAGGCTGACTAATACCCCATTGTACATACTGCATGTCGCTTATCCATTCATCTTCGTTTAACACTGGGGTTGCTTCCACCTTTTGGTTATTGTGATTAATGCTGCTGTGAACATGGGTGCATAAACATCTCTTTAAGATCTTGCTTCTAATTCTTTGCGGTATATATCCAAAAATGGAATTGTTGGATCATATGGTTCTGTGTCCAAAGTTTGAGGAACCACCATACTATTTTCCACGGCAGTTGCATCATTTTACATTCTCATCAACAGTGCACAAGGGTTACAGTTTTTCCACATCCTTGCCAACATTTGGTATTTTATGGTTTTTTGTATAGTAACCGTCTTAAAGGATTTGAAATGGTGTCTCATTGTGGTTTCAGTTTGCCTTTACCGAGTAATTAGAAATGTTGAGCATCTTTTCGTGTGCTGACTGGCCAGCTGCATATCTACTTTGGAAATATGTCTATTCAAGTCCTTTGCCCATTTTTTAATTGGATTGTCTTTTTGTTGTTGTTGAATTATAGGAGTTCTTATATATTCTTGATATTAACCCCTCTTCAGATAGATGATTTGCAAATATTTTCTCCCATTCTATAGGTTGCCTTTTCTGTTTGTTAATTGTGTTATTTGATGCACAGAAGTTTTTAATTTTGATAGAGTAAATTTATCTCTTTTTTCTTTTGTTGCCTTGCTTTGCATCATAGCCAAGAAATCATTGCCAAGTGCAATGCCATGAAGCTTTCCCCCTCTTTTCTTCTGAGAGTCTTACAGTTTTAGCTCTTATGTTTAGGTCTTTGATCCATTTTGAGTTAATTTTTGTATATGGTGTGAGATAAGAGTCCAACTTCATTCTTTTGCATGTGGGTATCCAATTTTCCTAATATCCTTCTGAGATTTTTTAAATGAGTAAATTTGTTTGATCAGCATTTATGGCAAATACCTTTGGTCTCGGCTCTGTCATGGTATGTTAACTTTTCTTGTGTACTGTTTCTTCTAAAAAAATCATCTTTCCTGTATGTGCTGTATTTTATTTTGTCTGTCTTGTATGCCTTTATTTTATTTAAAATGTTTTTGATACTTTATAAAGTTTGTGATTTCTTTTTAACTATAGATTTACCTTTGTACCAGTTACTTTGTATAATTACCTGATTCTTTGTTTGTTTAGATAGCATCTAGAAAACGTAGACTTTGTATGAACAATGAGGCAGTTAATACCCTCTTACTGCCTCCCACCTCCCCTCACTAGTCTTCCTCCTTTCTACCACTCATTTTTCTTTATTACGATATGATTCCCAGTTTTTTATTGTTTATTTTATGCCTATAGATAAACTTGTTTCTATATAATTGCTTGAGTTATCAGCTTTGAAAATATCTTTATGGCACCTGCTATAAAAGATGGTGAGGTAGCGAATCTGAACAACTTCCCGCCTCTCTACTGCTCTACCTCCGAGGTTTTGTTTGCAGTGTTGTTCCTCCACTGTCGTTTCTTATAACTGCTATTTCACTGTAAAATTTCAACTCTGCATTTAAGTGTTTTCAGTACTTATGGTCAATCCTTTGCTATAATTTCTCTGTTGGAGTTTAATTTATTAAAAATCATTCCCCAATAGGTTATTTTTTAAAGGCCCATGGAGAACCGTCTTCCTTGAGTTGTTTCATGCTTGAGAATCTGTGTGTGTTCTGTGTACACATGGGTAACTAATTGCTGACTATAACATTCTTGGGTCGTGCTTTCTTCCCTCGTTCTTCATAAGCACAGCTCCACTCCTTCTACTGTTGAATGCTGATGTGCTAGTAATGCCCACCCCTGTAAAAATGGACCCCCAAAGACGCTATAGTAAACGTAGAATAAACATTTATTTTTTATCACAAAATGCTATGAAGGGGATGTTTCTGGTTGGCACAATTAATAAATTATAATTATTTAATTTAATTATACAATTAATTAATAAAGCACAATTCCATGTGCTAATTCAGTGACTTAGGCTTCTTTCATCATGTGGATCCACCAGTCTCTAGGGTCGAGTTTTCACTGGTGTCCAGCTGGCAGATGGGGAGAGTAAGGAGAGGGCAAAGCTGCTTCTTTAACATCCAGGCCTCAAACAGCACACATCACTCCACCAACTTCCTGTGGCCAGATCTGGTCAATGGCCCCTTCCTGTAGGGGGTGTTGAGAAATGCCGTAGAAGAGCCGTGGCCCAGGAGGAAGAGAAAATGAGATTTTCTTGAACACTTGGCAGGCTCTGCCGTGGTGGGTGAGCACTCCGAACCCAGTCTTATGACTGTACACTTTCTAAGCCACTTGATCTTTTTGAGTAGATGTCCAAATTATCGTTTCTTTGTTTCTGAGGTCTAATTACTGTACAAGGGAATGAATCACTGATGATTTTCCTATATCATTTTCCCCATAACATGATTTTCTTTTTTAACACACAGATTTTATTCTTCTTTTTGTTCAAGAAAAGCTATTGAATCATAGTTTTAAACGCTTGTGTGCTGCACTTGTTTAGCTTTCCTCTTTAGGCACATATCTTCAATTTCCTGTAAAAAATACGCTTGAGGGATTTGTTATCATCACAAGGTCACATTCCTACAGAGTCCAGAAATATTTGTGGCTTTTACTTAACTAAGTCTGTGTTTTTTCAAATTGCAGGTTACAGCTCGTGCATGGATCGTGAACTCCAGCTAATGGGTTGTGACCTGCTGAATTAGTTTTCCATCGTTGCATAACAAATTATCATGAAAATAGCAGCTTAAAACAACACACATTTGTTATCTCACAGTTTCTGTGGGTCAGGAGTCCGAGCTCAGCTTTGCTGGGTCCTCTGCTCAGCATCTCGCCAGCCTGCAACCTGGGTGTTGGCCAGGGCCGCCGTCACATCTGGAGGCTCGGTGAGGGAAGAATCCGCTTCTGGGCTCATTCAGGCTGTTGGTGGGGTTCGTTTCCTTGTGCCGCAGGGCTGAGGGCCCCGGATTTTTGCTGGCTGTTGGCTAAAGGCTGTTCTCGAGTCCTGAGACTGTGCACATTCCCCTGCCACCCAGGACTCGTCAACATGGCCATTTACTTCACCCGCCCAGCAAGGAGACTCTCTTGCCCCAGTTTGCAAAGACAGAAGCCATGTGTGAGGTACTGTCATCAAGCAGGCGGCATATGACCACCATATCGTATTCTTTTTTTTTCAGATATTAGAAAACTTATTGAATTTTCTTTCAAGTAGTATTAGGTGTATTTTTTTGTTGTTGAGGCAACACTAGTTTATCACATTATATCAATTTTAGGTGTACATTATTATATTTCAGTTTCTGTGTAGACTACGTCATGTTCCCCATGCAAAGACTGATAACCATCTGTCACCACAGACACATGCTCTGTCACCCCTTCCGCCTTCCTCGTCCCCCCTTCACCCCTGGAAACCACCAATCTAATCTCTGTATCTATGTGTTTGTTATTGTTTTTATCTTCCACTTATGAGTGAAATCATACGGTATTCAACTTTCTCAGTTTTATTTCGCTTAGCATAATACCTTCAAGGTCCATCCATGTTGTCACAAATAGCAAAATTTCATCTTTTTTATGGCTGAGTAGTATTCCATTGTGTATATATATTCCATTGTGTATATATCCATTGTGTATATATCACCCACATCTTCTTTATCCATTCATCCACTGACAGGCGCTTAGGTTTGCTTCCAAGTCTTGGCTAGTGTGAATAATGCTGCATTGAACATAGGGGTGTAAATATCTTTTTGACTTAGTGTTTTGATGTTTTTTGGGTAAATACCCAGCAGTGGAATAGCTGGATCACATGGTAGTTCTATTCTTAATGTTTTGAGAAATCTCCATACTGTTTTCCATAGTGGCTGCACCAGTTTGCACTCCCACCAGCAGTGCATGAGGGTTCCCTTCTCGCCACATCCTCTCCAACACTTGTTGTTTCCTGTCTCGTTAATTATAGCCATTCTGACAGGCATGAGGTGACATCTCATTGTAGTTTTGATTTGCATTTCCCCCACCAGGTCATATTCTACTGGTTAGAGATGAGTTGCAGGTCCTGCCCTCAGTCAAGGGGAGGGGATTATACAAAGGTGTCAACTGCCGGGGGTGCAGATCATTGGGGATCATCTTAAGATCTTATCACCACAGCTGCATTTAAAAAATAAAGCAGAATACAGGGCCATCCTGGTGGCCTAGTGGTTGGGTTGGCTCACTCTGCGTCAGCAGCCGAGGGTTTGCAGGTTAGGGTCCGGATGCAGACCTACACACCGTTCATCAGGCCATACTGTGCCAGCATCCCACATACAAAAATAGAGGAAGATTGGCATGTTTGTTAGCTCAGGGACAATCTTCCTCACCAAAAAAATAAAATAAAATAAAGTAGAATAGAATTATACAGAAAACATCAGAATGCATCCTATGTAATAAGAGTATGTACTTTTAAGTGAAAATTTTTCTAGTAATGCAAACATACCTGTACGTGTGTCCATAAGAGAAAACATATTTCTCACTGATGGTTCAGTACAAAACAGGCTGAAAGCCACTGACCTGGGAGATCTTGCAAACACTGAAGATAAGACTGTGATTACAGGAGAGTCCAGGCTGCTGGCTCCTTCTCTGTTCATCGTGCTCCCATAGCAACCAGAAAGCAACAGTCCTCCCACCGCTCTGCTCCATTTCTGCTGTTACTCATTGTAGCCATCACAGGACTTGTATTTTCAAAGAGCTAACATCAAGATAACTATTTCCTCTAGCGTTTTCTCATCAAATACTTCTGTGACACTCAGCGAGCCTTGCTGGCTGGCACCCCACAGGGAGCTGGCTTGTTTCCGCCCATTTTCCTGCTGCCAAGCTTCCCGTGAGGCCGGGTCTCTCATGTTTGTGCTCTCGGGTTCTGAATTCCCCGTGCCTTCGGCTACCTGGCTGCACATATACTGAGGTTTGGTATCAGAGGTGTTCTCTTCTGTTATTTAAGCTGGAATTTCCATTTCTGTTCTTAATTTCCTTGTTGCTTTCTTAAGGTTTAAGAGAATAGAGGGGTTTGGGAAGTCCCTACTTTGCCATCTTGAAGTCTTGTCTACCTGAGGCAGCTCTAATCTGGGGAATGGGTCCCAGTGTCCCCGCCTCCCGGACAGCTGCCTTTGTCCACTCCCAGTGGGCAGCGGGCACGGGACATGGCCACCACTCTGTCCTCCTGCCTTCCTGCGGTGTGGCCACCTCAGGATGGGGCAGCTCAGTTGGGCCGAGACTCCCCTGGCTCCCATCGCTTCTGGGTTTGGCTAAATCATCTGCCAGAGCCGGTTATCACCACAGACTGATCCTCAGGTTTGGGGCGCGGCCTCCTTTCACCCACCTGGGAGCCTTCACCTCGGTCCGCGTGGGCGCCTGTGGCTCATCCCCTCCCAGCTGGGGCTGAACCACCATCCCCGCCAGTGTCTCTGCTTCTTCCAGGATGGTTTCTGTTTCTTGTTTCTCTTCCCTTCCCTCAGGTGTCTGCTCATTCGTGAGAACTGTTAGATCTGCGTGAGGAGTAATTTGGCCTTCTCTCCACTTCCCTCCCAGCTTGAAGCAGCACAGACAGTGAGCTCAGAGCCCGGCTGCCCCGGACCCTCCCCTGCAGGCAGAGCGGGGGCCTCTCCCCTGTCAGGTTTCTTTGCATCTTTCCCCCGTTTACCACCTTTTCCCAATAGTGGGTGACGGAAAGAGGGGCATTCAAGAAGATTCTCAGATTTGTTCATCCACTTCTTCCTCCTTATTTGGGGGAGTGTTCTGAGGTTAGGGGCTTCTCCAGACCAAGCCCGCGGTCTGGTTCTCTCTCGGACTTTTCAGAGACGGCGGCCTTCTGTTTTCCCTTGTCCTCCGCAGCTGGCTGACGATCATTGGTGCTTGTGTTTCTCACGTTCTTGTCATCGGGTATTGAGAGAAGTGACTCAGCCACTTTTCCCTGGAAGTTCTAAACGTTCTTTTCTAGATGACGTTTTCCGGAGGTGCGTGGTCCATCTTAGCCGTGGGAGAGGTTCTTTGTGTGGCCGACACGTGGTGGCATGACTTGAAATTAGCCGTGTCCCTGGCAGTACCCTCCCTCGTGCCCAAGCTGAGAAAGGGGCCACAGTGGTGTGATCTCTTCTCCTGCCTCTGTTCTCCCGTCTTCCTTACCTTCTTCCTCGGAGGAAAAAGGAGAAACTCCCTTACGCAGATGAATGCAGCACAGAACGAGGCGAGAACCGTCCTCTGTCAGCTTGACCGCAGGAGACAAGGCCTCTAGGAGGACAGCCCGCGGCCGGGGTCCCTCCCCTCAACCAAGAAGCACAGGAATCGCTTGGGCCCCTCGTGCAAGCAGCTACCTCGGCGTCTTGCTCTCAGAATGAGGTCAGATCTTACTTGCTCCCTCAGGTGACCCAGTGCTGGCTTTAGGAATCGCAGTGCGGCGCCCATGGGGCAGCCGCAGCCTTGCTGAGAGTCTTAGCAAGGAAGACTCCTGATTCGCACAAATCCACCTCTCCAAGAAAGGAACAAAACTCTGCTTACGGAATGACACATGCACAGGGAGCTTCTCTGGAACCGAGCCGCTGCCCTCCGCCGAGGGCCCGATGTGGGAGCTGAACGACAGCCAAACATTGGCCCTGGGAACAAGGGCTCGAGCTGCTGGGGGCGAGGGGACTGCATGAGTTTTCATAATTAGGCTAAGCTTTTCTTCAACGTGTGCAAAATTAGGGAAAAATGAATAAGCACAGAAGATCGCCATGAAGCTGATGTTGGAAAATCAGAGCAGATCTGCTCCATGCTTTGCTCTGGGGCAAATCTTTATTTCACGGCTTTTAGGTTTCAGGGACGTGAGGTGACGCTGTGAGACACACAGCAGTCACTTTCAGAAACAGTGTTCTGATGAGCATTTTTACTAGCACCAATTCATCATTCACTCCGCAAATATTGTTTGGAGTATAATAAATAAGTCACTGCTCAAGTGACAGGTAACTATGCAGATGACAGGGGACCATATGGTGGTTACAAGACAGGACTTAAAATTTTAAAGGACAAAACACTCATATTCATTTACAGCAATTAACTACAAGACCGAGAACCATCTGCTGTGACTCCTTCGTCCCCCGGGCACTTATACAATCCTGTTTCACGTTAGTTTTTCTTGGTTGCATATTCCAAGCAGAGGAAATATCTTTTTCATAGTTTTCTGGTGACTTATTAGTGTTATCCTAATGTTTTTACCACATTGCTGTATTTCTGCCCTTGGCTCCAGGAGAGTGTGGTGGGTGTCGATGTGCTCAGCTTGTTTTCAGGTTTTCTTCCTCTCTGCAGTAGTTTCTCTGTTCTGGCTGGGAGCCAAGTTATTTTTCCCCTGTTTTGTGTTTTTCTAGCACCTTTTCATGTCCCTCGGGAGGAGGCTGGGGATGGAACAGGAAGAACCATGTCATGCTAGACACAACTTTCTTCATATGCCACACAAGGGCGGGCGCTGAAAGAGGTGCTGGAATTTGTATCCTTGTCCAGCTTCCTGGGCAACGTGGATCGAGCCCTTTTATCTTCTGAGAACAGGTCTCAAATCCCAGGCATTTATCACTCAAGTTTTAATCTCCTTAATGGCATATCTTCTTCTCAGAGGGAGACTCTTAAGCTAAATACACAGTCAAAGCAGAAGAGTGTGGGAGGGAAATTAAGCAATCACCTAATGCATCTGGTGCCACATGGGAAATGGTCCATAGGGGCCATTCAGGTGAGGGAGGTGTTCATTTCAGCCTCACTCAAACACTAATGGGTTTCTGCTTCATTTTAGCTACGTGGATTCAAAAAATGTTTTCTAAGGCACCACCTTTCTGTGATACTATGACAAATTACAACTGATAAACTTACATTTATACCTAAAGAGAGGGCTTGAGCTGCTTCACAGGTCAGCCCGCAGCTCCTGAGAGAGTCTGGGCTCTCCCTGTTAGGATACAGGCCATCATCCATTTCCCACTGCCCAGTCCTCTCTTAGGACAAACGGTCGGGGTCTGTGGCCGCTTTCTTCTGTAACAGCAGAGCTGAGCTGTTCGGACGGACGGTAAGGCCCGGAATTGTGCAGCACCTGCTCCCCGACCTTTGACAGAACAAGTTTGCCAGCCCCACCTGTAAGGGATCAGTGGAGAAATTTAAAATTCCATTCCTGAGTGTTAACTCCGAGACTCACTACCTCCTAAACATATTGTAAATTATTTTTCCTACTGTACCCAAAATATCCAAGATTCATATTATTTGAATTGTAATGAACCTTTAAAATCACCCGTTCCCTCACCCTTGCTTGCTGTTGAGGAAAATAAAATTTGGAGAGGCTTTCATGAGATACCCCCAAAGTTATCTTACCTACTTTTTATGCAGTCCGATGTCAGACCTTCAAGAATTGGTCTTTCCAGTGACTCCAAAAACTAAATTCAGGACATTTCCACGAACGCACTTAGACTGGACACCCGTCAGCAGTGGGAAAGCCGAGGTCCACCCCAACCTGGTAGGACTTCGAATGTTCCTGCTGTCGTAGTGCCTAACAGCTCCCTACTCCCGAGATGCGAGTGACCCTTAATGCTCCCCGACCTCGCCTTCATTTGGATATTTTACTATTTCTAATTAATCACATTTTATTAATAAAGGTTTTCAAAATTTTAGATGCTCATGAGAAATAATTTCATTAAGTGGAGCCTGTGACACTTCCGTAGTGTGTTTTCTAAAATGAGTACACATTATTTTTTAGGGCAATTTTAGGTTTATAGAAAAAAATAAGCAGAAAGTAGAGTCCCTATATACCCCCCCACCCTATCCTCAGTTTCCCGTTATTAACATCTTGCACATCTGTAAGCACTGATAAACCAGTACTGATGCATTCTTATTAGCTGGAGTCTATAGCTTGGCTTGGGGTTCAGTCTTTGTGCTGTACACGAAGCGTGGGTTTCCTCGGATGCATAATGTCACGTATCCAGCGTTATAGTATCACACAGAATAGTTCCACTGACCCTAAATCCTCTGAGCTCCACCTGTTCATCCCTCCACTGCCCAACCCGTGGCAACCACTGATCTTCTTACTGTCTCCACAGTTCCGTCTTTTCCAGAATGTCACACAGTTGGAATCACACAGTATGTCGCCTTTCAGATTGGCTTCTTTCGCTTAGTGATATGCATTTAAGGTTCCTCCATATTTTCTTAACAGTATCTTTCACAGATCAGAGGGGGGTTTTTTTTGCCTAAATGAAGTCCCATTTATCAACTTTTTCCTTCATGGATCATGTTTTCAGTGTTGTCTTAAGACTCATTGCCACATGCACGGTCACCTAGATTTCCTCTTATGTTATCTTTTACAAGTTTTATAGCTTGGTATTTTATGTATAGCTCTATCATCCATTTTGAGTTCGTTTTTGTGAAGGATGTAAGGTCTGTGTCTAGATTAATTTTTTCTGCAGGTGAATCTCCAATTGTTCCAGCACCATTTGTTTAAAAGGGTGTCCTGTCCCTTTCTGCAATGAATTGCCTTTGTTCCTTTGTCAAAGGTCAGTTGACTATATTTATGGGGGTCTGCTTGTGGACTCTCTATTCTGTTCTGTTGACCTATTTGTCTGCTCTTTCACCGATACCACACTGCCTTTATTCCTGCAGCTTAATGGAAAGACTTGAAGTGGGAGCAAAGTCAGTCGCTGACTCTGTTTTTCTTCTTCAATATTTTGGCTATTCTGGGGCTTTCCTGCCTTTCCATGTAAACTTCAGAATCAGTTTGTAGATGACTGCAAAATAGCTTGATGGGATGTTTCTTAGGATTGTGTTGACTCAGTAGGCCAAGTTGGGAGGAACTGACATCTTAGCAGCACTGAGTCTTGCTGTCCAGGAGCATGAAGTTCCATTTATTTGGAGCTTCTTTGGTTTCTTTCATCAGAGATTTGTAGTTTCTCTCACATGGATCTTGTGCATATTTTGTTAAATTTTATGTAAGTATTTCTTTCTTGTTTTTGGTGCTAATGTTAATGGTATTGTGTTTTTTCCCAGTTTTATTGAGGTGTAATTGACAAATAAAAATTGTATACCTTTAAGGGGAACCACTTGATGTTGTGACATTCATTTATGAAATAATCACCACAAGCTAGTTGATATATCCATCACCTCTCATAGTTAAATTGTTTTTTCTTTTTTAATGGTGTTAAGTTTTTAATTTCAAATTCCATTTGTTCACGGCTGCTATATAGGAAAGCTAGTGACCTTTGTATATCAACCTGGTACTCTGCAACCTTGCAGCCTTGACAAAATCACTTAGTTCCAGGAGTTTATTGTTGGGTTTGTTTGTAGATTCTTTGGGATTTTCTTTGTAGACAATCATGTCATCTGTGAGCAAAGTTTTATTTCTTCCTTCCCAATCTATGTACTTTTTCTTTCCTTTCCTTCTCTTCTTGTCTACAATATATTTTCAGAGTGTGGGGGACTGATATTGGCCACCCCAAGATATGCCTCTTTGGCATGAGGATTACTTTGGGCTGGTTGCTTTTAAAAACCACAGACAGGAAAGAAACTTTGAAAAGTAGAATTTGCTTACCCTCCATTGACAGACATTTACATTGTAAAGGAAATCTCCATCTGTAAATGTGTCTCCCTCTCTGTACCAGGAAGGAGGGGGGATGACCTTATCTTTAGAAGCTCTTATCAATGTGGAAGGCAAGGACTCAAGTCTGCATAATAACCTGACTCTTGTTTACTGTACTGTGTGTGGTAATCTCCCATGATCAACTCCCCCCACCCCCGATATCCTCCTTTGTCTTTAGCTGAAGATGATATTTAAGGTGGTGGCTTCAGCCATGTCAGTGAGTTGCTCAGCTTGCCTGAGCCTCTCCCATGTATACATGTTGTAAAGCTTTGTTTAATTTTCTCCTGTTATTCTGTCTCATGTGAATTTAATTCGTTCTCCAGCCATAAGAACCCAGAGCGGGTAGAGGAAATGTCTTCCTCCCCTACAAGAGCAATATATAGTGACAAATATAATTATAAATAACAATGTGAATCTTTTAAGGCAAGGTCTATGCTATTTGAATGTAGGTTCTAAATGCATCTTTTACACATTAGTTAAAATTCTTAAAAACAGGGAATTTCTTTGAATTTATGTGTCCCTACAGCCTATTGCAGAATCTGAAGATGGTAGGCGCTCAATGAGTACTTAGTAAGAATGAATGTGAGATATAATTCAAAGAATTAATATCTGCATCCGAGATCCAGGCAGAAAATGGACGTCACATCCAGTGGTTGTTGTTGAGAGACTTCAACACAGTGGCTGTCACCACAGCCGCCCATTAGAATCACCTGGGAGCTTTCAAATTCCCCTTGCCTGGTGGGGACCGAGGCTTCTTGGGTGATTCCGACAGTCAGCAAAGGTTGAAAATCAGCACATTAATGAAAAGACTACATGTGGAAGTGTTGGCAAGGCTAAGGGAACCAGAAAGGGATGTTGAGACACCTATTTCATAAGTGCAGAAATGGAAGCTTAGTGAGCAGAAGTGAGTGGCTCAGGGTTAGGCGGGTTGTACGTGCCTGATCTGAGATTCAAGCAGGGATGTCTTATTCTCAACTCCAAATAAAATAAACTATTTTGCCTTCCAAAATGAGTTGTTCTCTGGAACAAAATGTCACATTTGACCAAGCCTGAGGTTAAAAACACCTTCAGAGTAAGCACAAAATGCTCCTTTTAAAACCACACCAAATGGATTAAGGTCAAAGTTCTCTGTGTTCTCAATCGAATTACGGCTGAAACAAAACCTGCCTGGTTTCTGTGAATAGCATAAGATATACCACGCTTTCTCCTCTCCTCCCCATTTTGCAGATAAAATCATGTGGACTTCCCTGGCAATAAATTAAATAGAAGCCAGAATGACAGATAATATATCTGCTAACACATGGTCTGGGAGAGAGGATCCATCGTGGCTGGGCAGTGGGTCAGGAGGACGGGAGAAGGTGTTGACCTTTTTTCGGTCAGAGCAAAAAGCCAAAGACATGGACCTGAAAAGCTCCGTCCCTTCCAGGACTGCTGGAGACGACCACGCAACCTCGCCTTCCCTCTTAGCCAAGAGCTCAGTGCAAATATGTTTTTACTTCCCCTGCTGTTTATTGTTGACTAGATTGTGAAACATCTAAAGCTTCAACCAGTTGCCTCTGAAGATAAAGTGGTCTTCTGGGTTTGTGTGATGGTGACCGCAATTGTCTCTAAAATCCTTTAGGACTTTCCATAATTCCCTCCCATGTGTTACGTCACTCCCCACTTCATTCCGTTTTTTGCATGTTGCGTGTCCCTCTGCGGTGCGCGCTGGGGCGTCTTCCCACCAGGGAAGGACGGATGACGTTGGTGAGGTTCTCCGGGACGGCGTGCGCTCTGCGGCTCACTGCAGCCTCCACAGCCACGTCTCCCTGCTCAGCCGAGTTAGGTGGTCTGTCCGGATGCCGAGGGCATTTGAGCGTGTGTCTCCTGTGCTGCCTCGGCCAGCTCCCTGGTGTAGAGTATCAAAGTCAGCAGGGGTGTGTGTGTGTGTTTTGTTTTGGGGTTTTGTTATTGTTGCTTTGTTTTGCCATGCAGAATGGTCTTTTTTAAAAATGAGCTTGAATGTTCGCACTTTTATGAGCATAGACTTACAGCCCAGTCCTTCCCTTCCCGAACCAGGGCGATGAGTCCTTGTAAACCCTCTAGATTATGAGGATAGTTAAGCATTATACTCATATTCATAAATAAAATTCGTGTGTGACATTTTATATGGAAAGTTCCAAAATGTACCAAAATTAGATAGATTGAGACAGTTCAGTATATGAAAATGTTATCAGAGACCTTAAAAAAGTGTACTGTACCTTGATCAATAAATGGACCAAAATCAAATGGTGTATAATTATAAAAGGAATGGATTTCACATTAAAACAGCCTCCATGCTGAAGATAAGGGAAACTGGGTTTTTTTCAGTACCACTTATTGGTGAAAGTATCAAATCAAGGAAGGGAGGGAGGAAGGCAATGGTTAATTTATGTGTCAACTTGGCTGGGCCATGGGGTGCCTAAATATTCAGTCAAACATTACTCTGGGTCTTTTTGCATGAGATTAACATTTAAATCAATAGACTAAGGAAAACCTCCTTAACAGGGGTGGGCCTCATCTAATCAGCTGAAGGCCTGAACAGAACAAAAGCCTGGCCTCCCTGAGTGACAGGGATTCTCCGGCAGGTGGCTTTCGGACTTCATCTGCACTGTCGGCTCTCGGGGCCTCCAGCCTACCGGCCCCACTGCAGATCTGGACTTGCCAGCCTCCAGAGTCAGATGAGCCAGTTCCTTGTAACAAGTCTCGTTCTCTCCACATGCACACGCTGCTGGTCCTGTTTCTCTGGAGAACACTGACCAGTGCACCTTCCCATCCTTCTCCACTTGGAAAAAACACCAAAGTTGTTCGGAGATTTTATAGAAAAGAAGAGCCTCGTCCCAAATGCACATTCCATCACTTTCTCCCCAAAGAGACCAGCCATAAAAAGAAAGGTTTTAAAACCAAATCAAGGTATAAACGCCTTCGTCACTAAGAAGGACTCTAAGGCCCTGAGCCATCGAAATGCCTGCGCCATCCACTCTCCGTCTCCACTTTCCCAAAGGCCTTGCAGAATTCTCCAAACAAGACCTTTTCAAGACAGCGCCTGTCAAAGGTGTTGGATGTTTCCTCGTGCAGCATCCCAGCAAAGGCGGAGGACGTGGCGGGCCATCCTCCCCCTCTGAAGTGAGGGTGGGAAATGGGGCGGCTCCGCTCTCCTGGCCACTGGCACTGACCTCTTCAGTCTAGGATTTCCTGCAGTTTAGGGGTGAGAGGCAGAAGAGGGGGATGGTGGTGAGTCTTCTAGCAAGCCTCGAGTGCTTTCTACAAAACCAGCAGTCCCCACAGACGCCTCAGTTTTGTCCAAAACTTAGTACTCATTCTTATTAGTGTTTTCTTTAATTAATAAACCGTATTTTTTTTTTTTTGAGGAAGATCGGCCCTGAGCTAACATCTGTGCCAGTCTTCATCTATTTTGTATGTGGGTTGCCACCACAGCATGGCTTGATGAGTGGTGTGTATGTCCTCGCCTGGGATCTGAACCCGTGAACCCCAGGCCACAGAAGCAGAGCACATGAACTAAGCCCCTAGGCCTTTATAGCGCCATCTGCTGCTGGCTCTGACCACTGCATTCCCTTCCATCTGCTCAGTCCACACCTGGCCTGGGACACAGATGGGAAAGGAAAAGCTGTCCTCTCAGTAAAGCAAACGTCAATCAAGCATGACATTCTACTAAATGTCACCTTCTAAGATACTGCAGAAATTAAAAAAAGAATTAAACAAAAATCCTTTATTTTTCTGGCCCCTGTATTCTCATTTGATAATATATAATAAGTAATATCAGGGGATGACGTCACAGGAAAACCGAGCAGAATAAAGCGATAGAGACTGACGGGGTGCTGTCTTCATATTAGGGTCACGAAGGGCCTCTCGCTGTTAGCTGGCTTCTGCAGGTCGCGCAGGCATTGGCGGAAGCACAGAGGAGGTCAGCGAGGGAGTGAGCCCAGGCGGGGCCGGGCCAGCCGGAGGAGCCCCGAGTCGCCACAGCGGGGCCCCAGCTTTGCTCTCACTGCCTCTCCTCACTGCATATGCTGTACTTCCCCTCTTTTCTTGGTTGTGTGGGTGTTCTGGGACATTCCTCAAGTGGGGTACCCCCGCATGGGATAGTCAGATGGAGCATAGGGTCCTGAGTCCTGGGACCAGGGAGGCCGCGTGCCTGAGCAAACCTTCTCACGCTCCTCCCCATCCCTCTTCTGATGGGTCCTCTGTTGCAGGAAAATGCTTCTCTCCTTCCTCTCGGTTCCCTCAGGGAACCAACAAAGTTGGAGGATACTACGCCCGGTGAAGCTAACCAATCACAGAACACGTCCCACGGGTTCCCTTCCGGAGGGATCTACAGGAGTCAGATTCGCAGAAGCAGCGGGGGAAGGTGGCTGCAGGGCTGGGGGAGGGGAACGGGGGCTGCTGAGGAATGGTATCAAGTTTCAGTCATGCAGGATGCAAGCGTTCTGGAGATCTATGCAACATTGCACGCATAGTTGACAATACTGCGTTGTACGCTTAAAAATGTAAGAGAGTAGATCTCATGTTGTGTTCTTATCACAATAAAATAACATTTGAAAAATAAAATAAAATTGATTCTATTAAATAATAAAAAAAAGAAAGCGAGAGCTCAGCCGTGAAAGTCGCCCCGAGAGACCTGTGGCCGTGCGGAGACGACCTCGCAGGACTGTGGAAGGCGTGCAGGGACGTCCCAGCTCCAGAACGCCTCCTGATTGCTGGGTTGACTTTAGAAGTTTTCACTGCCGGTCAGCACTCCTTCTCCTCCTTCCGGGAGTAGGGCCACCGAACGTCCCTTGGGGGTTGGCCGCCCTCTGCTCTCGGGCAGGTGACCACGGCGCACTGACCCTGCTCCCAGCCCCAGGCCCCGGCCCCTGCTATGCTTCGCCCTTGCACATCCACCGTCCGGGCCCGGGGCGTGGTCCAGGAGGGCGCGTGCTAGCGCTGCCGCACAGGCAGAGCTCCCTCCCTCCCTCTGGCAGGAGCCCTGAGAAGATGCTCTGGTCCCCCCCGGGACCTGAGAGGCAGCCAGAGCAAGGAGCAGATCGCAGGAGACGCGCTGGGAGATGGAGCCCCGACTCGAGGGCGCCGCCTACCGCCGAGCCGGCCACTTCCCAGCTCCTTGAGCCAATGCAATGCCCAGGGGGTCGAAGTTTCTGTCACTGGTGACCAGGAGATTTCTAATTGAGACATTTTAGTAACAGCAGCATTTTAATTAAGATAGCTAGAATGTGAGGGCGTTTCTCGTATTTGTGGATAAATTACTAAACGTGATTTTAAAAATCGGCGATAATATGGGATAAAACTGAACTAAATAAGTGTCCTTATTCGGTTAGCGTCTTTTCCGTCAAGAATCTTGCGACCAGATTCTGTCACGACAAATTAAATTCTACTTTGTGGTACATTCTGGTTACAATGTATGAACTGGCTATAAGGGATGTTACTTACGAATCATCACAACCCATGTAAAATGCTGACAGGACCCTCAGGAGGCAAAAAAGAAGAAGAACCAGTAAAACCTTCAAGACCACGGATGGTGTTTCCAGCAGCCTGAAGTGAAAAATAAATGAATATGAAATTTGCATTTTTCTATATAATTTTTTCTGAAATGCCAAACCTAGGAAAACATTTTTTCTTAATTGTGGGGGGCGAAGTGAAGAGTGGAGTGGGCACGACTGCTCCTCCAAGCTCTTGGCCTGTCCATAGGTCAATTTTCACAAGAAGGTCACCTCTGTCTCCTGTTACCTGGGACTGTGGTCCCATTGGACACATGGGCACCAAGGAAGGTAGATAGCGCATGCCGACTGATACGACAGTTGGATTACTTTAGTCATAAGAAGCCAACCAGTTTCTCAGACGGCCAGTTGAATTTTTAAAATTTATTTCTTGAACTAACTGGTTATCTCTAAATTTTAGAATTCAATTATGGCGACACCTCCATCTCTTCTGAAGGCTATTACATGTTTTTGTCATTTGGTAACAAGAATCGTGTGGCTCGTGATGATTCTGATGTGGATTCTCACCAGGAAGAACCCAGTCAAACTTGACTCTCAATCCCGGTGACTGTTCGGGCTTCAACTGTTGGCATATTTGCTTTCTCCTTTTACTTGGCTTTTGATTTTATATTTTCAAAATTTACTATCCTATTCAGCATGTTTTTATATAAACCATCTACATATTTTTAAAAGCCTATGTGAATACAAATTTTTACTGCTTTTTCAGGGAAAATGACTAAATCAAATGGATGGGTATTCTATACACCTCTGAGATTTTGCCATAAAAGTATCTACTCTTTGGCATAAAATCTCTCTCTCGGTTACTGATAACTAAATTCAGATTACTATAATTAAAAATAATTATTGTAATTATAATTTAAAAATTTTAAATTAAAATAATTGCAGGCCACGCTTGTACAAGAGTGTAGAGAAATACTGAAGAAAGCATCCTGCTTCCTGCTTCCAGTGGGAGCCCTGTTAGAAGCTGCCGTGGTTTCCAGGTGTGTATGTGTGTGTTTCTATAACGTTGCTCTACATCAGCATTTTCCAAACTATGAATAGCACCGGGTCAGAAAACAGGACAGTGGATAAACCAAGGGTGGTATATTCATAGAATGAAATATTACTCAGCAATAAAAATGATCAACTACTAACACACAGCATACAGTACATGTATGAAAGAAGGCAGACACAGAGGAGCCTGTGCTGCGCGATTCCATTTATATATGGTTTCTAGAACAGGGAAAGCTGCCCCATAGTCATGGACGTCAAAATCGTGGCTGTCCAGCGCTGGGGGCAGGCTTGTGGAGATGGGCTATAAAGAGCAAGAGGAAACTTCTATGGTGGTGGTAATGTTCTCTGTCTTGGTTGAGACAGTAGTTTCTCAACTGTGTGCATTTGTCAAATGTGCAGAAAGGTACCTTTAAAAGGGATCCACTTTATTTAGGTAAGTTACACTTTATAAGGCTCGTCAATTTTTTAAAGCAGTGCCCTATGAAATGTTGATGTGTGTTCCACAAAAAAGGAGAGAGACTGTGAGGAACTAACTTCGGGAAACAAGAGGATTAGACAGTTAGACTGGTTTAGCAGTTCGGCACTGCTCAGAACCTGTGCTAATAGGAACTAAGGTAAAGATGCTCACAATGGTCGTCAAGAAGGGAGCCGGAAGTGGTCCTCTGCGTCCACACCTGCTCTGAATGGCTTGAAGTACAACGCTGTCTGGAGGCTTCTCCACTGCTGGTGCAGCCACAGACCACGTTCAGAAAGACGCTTCCCGCCTCGTGCCACGAAAACACAGCACACAATGAAACAGTGCTCACTTAGGACTAAATGGAAAATAAAACCTAAAGCCAGACTGCTGGTATCGTTAGGTGTTTGGGATGGTGATCACAAAATTTCAGTCTCTTAGTGCCGGTCTAACCCAAAAGTCCTTAAGTGCACCTTTCACACTCTTTCCCAATCAGACAACCAGACAAAACATTCCTTGAACTGTCACCACAATATTTCTCAGCCTGAGAAAACCAGCCTTCCTCTTCATTGTGGAATGAAAGCTAGGGAAACGCCATTATTCACAAAGATAGGAGTCTCTCTCTCTATTTTATTAAATAGCGTTATTTTAGTATGAACATTTTCTTTGGAGGAAATCAACTACATTTTCGTGAGGTGCCTTCTTGGGATTCTGTAAATTACAGTGTAAATGACCTTGGGCGATGTGTGGGAGACTCTCTGAAGCTAACAGCGAGTGAGGACGAAGGCCAGGCCCCACAGGCTGGGCCAACGGAAGAGGCGGCACGCGGCTCTGTGCTTCCAGGCAGGGCGAGTGGTGCCAGAGCCCCAGGCGCACCTACTCCTGCATACCCTTCAAACCGAGGCACGGAAGAAATGTGGCTTCTGGAAGTTCACATCCCTCTAAAAGAGTACTAATTTTCATAATATGACCGGGTTTTTTTTTTTTTTAGATAAGAAGCCACTGTACTGACATTTGAAAAACCAAATCCAGGTTCACATGTTTTGGAGTTTGTAGAGGAAAGGTGACGTAGAAGTTATCCAAATGTGTCTCTGGGGAGGTTAAAAACTGGTTCCAAGGATTTTAGTAAGAAAAGTAGTGAAAGCATTCAAATAAAAATCTATAGAAAAAATTATTTAAACATTTTCTCATCAAAAACAAGCCAAATTAAGTAAAAAGTTGCTGTAATAGGAAATCTCATTCCAAGAGGTCTATTTTGAAAAGTCCATGGAACCAGAAGAAACAGGCTTTAATCTTTGGAACTATTCTTGAAATTCTCTGCCCTTGTTACATCTGTTGGTCCTTCTTTCTTTCTATTAACTGATATTCAAATAAAAAGCATATACTATTCCAGTCAAAAATGTATAAATTATACACTTTCCGCTACAGAGGAGGAGGCACGTAGTCCTTGGAAGCCTGCCTCTGAGAACCATCTGGATCGTCTTATACGTTAATTGGCTCTTGGTTTTGAAAATGATTTCTCTTCTGTTGTAACTCCATTAAAAGTATTTATTAAAACTCTCCAGTACAATCTACATGTCTGCTTTTTGAAATCCCCAGGTCCAGCAATGAAAACGCCCTTTGGATCATGCCCATGTGTACTTATTGTGCACAGAAATGTAATCACAGGCTTGAGTAGACAACCAGTAGTGGTAATGCCTGGAGGTATTGTAAAGACATGAGAAAACAAACTCAGGGATCCATCGGCTCCCAGTTTGCTTGGCGATGTGAAGATAAGAGTTTCCTG
Organism: Equus quagga; assembly: GCF_021613505.1. Lineage (NCBI taxonomy): Eukaryota > Metazoa > Chordata > Mammalia > Perissodactyla > Equidae > Equus > Equus quagga. Next base: position 134,499,835 of record NC_060272.1, read on the forward strand.
TCTGTGTCTGGCTCTTCCAGCAAATGTCCCAGCTGACGGGGTTTGCTTCCAGAACCAGGCTCATACATCAGCTTCAGCGGCAGGTGCCCAATTACGGTGAGCGCGCTTAAAGTGAGGCTGCTAACGTGCGCACGGCACCCTCACGCAGTCTCCACAGCACCATGGCCTGAAGACAGTTACGCTCGTTGGAGGACATTTGCTCTGTAATTCTGGAGTAATTTATACCAACAGCAATGAGCTGAAGGCACTCATATGGCAGTTAAGTATGAATGTGCTCGTTGCCTGACAGACCAACTACGTGATTCCCGCCCAGGGAGAACTTCCACCAGTTCAACGCTGCAAAGATGACGCGACCAGAGCATCTGCGGTGGGGACAAGTGGCAGCTCCTCTGGATAGGAAGTAAGATCAAGTCACACCTTTGACAAACAGGCTAGTTTCTGTCAAGGATAAAGGATGTAAGACAGCCATGACCCACTTCAACTCTCTGCCGTCACTCTAAAGGCTTATTCTTAGGATTACTAGGAGTTTTCCAGTCCGTAGCAATGCTGAGACATTCACTGTAGCTTTTGCGGGGTACACGGAGCTGGGGATAGATCTTCCTTAACTAGTCCTGGTGCTCAGCTTGATTTCACCACACCGTGGCAGCCAGCAGGCGTCCTTTCGGGGAGTGTGGCTTCCCGGCAAGCCATCGGGGCCCGCTGGAGCCCACTTGGGAAGAGAAGTGGAAGAAAGGAGCTGCGGCAAAAGCACCTGTGTGACAGGGAAGGGATGGGTCACAGGAGAACAGGAGACAATCGCTTTATCACCACAACACGCAGGACAGTGGCAGGT
>NC_060272.1:134500766-134501018 GCF_021613505.1 Equus quagga
TGTGTGAGGGTCCCGTGTGTGAGGGTCCCGTGTGTGAGGGTCCGTGTGTGAGGGTCCCGTGTGTGAGGGTCCGTGTGTGAGGGTCCCGTGTGTGAGGGTCCGTGTGTAAGGGTCCCGTGTGTGAGGGTCTGTGTGTGAGGGTCCCGTGTGTGGGGTCCCCATATGTAAGGGTCCCCGTCTGTGAGGCCTTCATCAGCATGCAGAGCCGATGTTGCAAGGACGATGAGCATCTCTTCCCGGACATGCACACAT
>NC_060272.1:134501418-134515060 GCF_021613505.1 Equus quagga
GGGTCCCGTGTGTGAGGGTCCGTGTGTGAGGGTCCGTGTGTGAGGGTCCATGTGTGAGGGTCCCGTGTGTGAAGGTCCGTGTGTGAGGGTCCCGTGTGTGGGGTCCCCATATGTAAGGGTCCCCGTCTGTGAGGCCTTCATCAGCATGCAGAGCCGATGTTGCAAGGACGATGAGCATCTCTTCCCGGACATGCACACATAGGCCAAAGGTCACCCCTTCACTTCCGGGACATCCCCTCTCCATGGTGGGGGGCATAACAAGAACCTCGGTGCCGGAGGAAATTTGAGGCTGGAGCAGGTGAAGGAGGAGGGCCCGCCATGCCTGAGGCTGTCATGGGGGCGGTGGCACCCTCCCTGGGCGCCCTCCATGCGAGTCTATCCAGACATAGGATCTCTGAGGGGTGCTCGGGACCCCCACCCTGTACTGCATATGTTCATGGGCATTTTATGAACCCCTCAAAGCTCTCACTGAAACCCAGCTCTAAGTTGATGATCTGAAATTATGCAAAGAAAGCACATCCTTTAGGAGTCTGGCCAGCAGGATGGTGAGAATCTCCATCTATGTCATCAGTGTCCCCCGAGCCAAGGTTGGGGTCTGTCCCCAGGTTGCTGACACTCAGTGGACAGCGGTTCTTCCCAGGCAGGGTCCCTCCTCTCTGTCCCCCTTCACCTACAGTGACAACGAGAGGCTAGAGGAGAAGGCACTTTGAGGTCCCTGGGCCCTCACATCTCTTTTCCTTGGCCTACACGGTGCTTTCGAAAAAGATGTAAATAGTTGTCAACATGTAAAATTTGAGAGGTTTCACATTAAAAATGTCTAGATTCTGGCTTCTCCAGCAAAATCAGCAGCTCCAAGCCTCCCTCATGGCAGGAAATGCCTGGAGCCAAGAACAGACCCCCTTCCTGGATGGGCATGAGCTCTCGGTTGGGCCAGGCCCTTCCAGGTCCATCTCCTCACTTACAGCACCTGGGACCTGGGAGGTCACTGGGGCGGCTGCCCTGCTCTAGAGAAATGACGATGTCCTCGTCCTCAGAGCAAGGCAGAGGCTCAGGGTGCAGCTGGAGCACGGCACTGCCTGAGGATTCGGCATTCACTCCTCCATGATTCTCGGCAGAGCCTTTCACTCATCATTATTTTCTTCATTTACAAGGTTAGCATTGTAGCAACTACCCCCAGATGCAAGCTCAGCCAAGGTGCTGACATTGGACTGCCAAGGACACAGGGCAACAAGAGAGGTGGGGTGGAGGGCCCGGGACATGAGACATGACAAGTTTGGATTCATGTTGTCTTGGGTAACAAAGGTCTGCTCCTGGAAAGTTCTCTGATAAGTCAATGGGGCATGCACATCTAAAGCAAAGAGTTTAGTTACTGACAACACTTCAGCTAAGCATTAGGAGAAAGTAAGAAATGTACAGTTTCTTGCAAAATATCCTTTTATTGAGCAACTTACTTGAATATTTTGAGAATTTCAGATTAAAGGTATTCCTTACGTGCAAAGTAATATAAATAGTGACTATTAAAAGAGGCATTAAATGCATTGATGAAATTATGTTATTTTATAGGTTTTATTTGTCTCATTAAAGCTTGAAAGACCAATATGTGTTCATTGCTGTTGACGTAAAGAGAAGAGACAAGTGTTAATAGCAATTCACTTTTTAAACTGAATATGTTTTGTTCTTAATTAATGTCTTTTTCTTCATGATACCAAAAGCAAAGGCAATGAAGGAAAAATCAACAAGTGGGACTACAGCAAACTAAAAAGTTTCTGCTCGGCAGAGGAAACCATCCACAAAATGAAAAGGCAACTTCTCAAATGGGAGAAAATTTGCAAATCATGTATCTGAAAAAGGGATTAATATCCAAAATATATAAAGAACTCATACAACTCAATACTGAAAAACCCCACAAACGATCTGATTAAAAATTGGGCAGAGGATCTGAGTAGACATTTTTCCAAAAAAGATGGACAGATGGCCAACAGGTATATGAAAAGATGCTCAACATCACTAATCATCAGGGAAATGCAAATCAAAACCAATCCAATGAGCTATTACCTCACACCCGTCAGGATGGCTATCATCAAAGAGGAGAGATAACAAGTGTTGGTGAGGATGTGGAGAAAAGGGAACCCTTGCACACTGTTGGTGGGAATGTAAATTGGTGCAGCCACTACAGAAAAGATCATGGCGGTTCCTCAAAAAGTTAAAAATAGAACTACCATAAGATCCAGCAATTCCACTTCCGGGTATATATCCACAGGAAATGAAATCAGTATCTCAAAGACCTCTGCACCCCCATGTTCCCTGCAGCATAATTCGCATCAGCCAAGACATGGAATCAACCTAAGTGTTGATCAATGGGTCAATGGATAAAGAAGATGTGGTGTATAGAAAGATGCAGATATAGATATGTACATATAACGAGAAAGAAGGAAATCTTGCCATTTGCAACAACATTGATGACCTCGGGGGCACTATGCTAAGTCAAATAAGCCAGACAGAAAAAGACAAACCACTGCATAGCGTTGCTTATATGCGGAATCTAACAAAGAAATCAAACTCATAGAAACAGAGAGTGCAACGGTGGTTGCCGGGGCTGGGTGGGGAAGTGGAGAGAGGCTGTAAAAGGTAGAAACTTGCAGGTATAAGGTGAACAAAGTCTGAGGAGCTCATGTCTCACATGATGACTACAGTCGATAGCACTGTAGTGTATAACTGAAATTTGCCAAGAGAGTAGAACTTAAATGTTCTCACCAAAAAAAAAAAAAAAAAGGTAAATATGTGAGGCGGTGGATGTGTTAAGGGACTAGATGGACGGAATCCTTTCACATTGTATACACATATCACATCACCACGACGTACACTTTAAATATCTTACAATTGTATTTGTCAATTGTACCTCAATAAAGCTGAAATTAAATTTTTTTTTGTTCAAAATAAGCCTCTGAGAACCAGAAAATCACAAAGCATTAAAAAAGTAATTAAGTACCTGCCAAATACCTACCTCCAGGTAAGAGTGTAGCAACATAATCTGCTGAACCCAAATCCCCAGCACTTCTCTCACCTCCTTTTTCCCTTCCAAGGCTGTTTTGAGGCGCTGAAAGCTGGTACTTCGGAAGTTTCTTGCCTAGAAAAGAAAAGCACTCACATCTTTCCTGGAGCACATCAGAGCCAGACGGTAGGAAACTGCTGAAATCGAAGTTTCTTATTCTGGACTCAGTGAGACCACAAATAAGAGTCATTTAACAACTGGAAAAGGGTCTGTGCGGGTGAAACAACGCGGGTATCAGCCACAGCCCAGGAGACTGCTCTGTCAGCGGACTGGGGTGCTCATGAAGACCCAGGGGTCATAACACGCTTCTCAAGTCCTCACCCGGAGGCCAGGCCCTGCCAGAACCCCGCCTGGACCCTGTTGCTCTGTGTCTTCCTTGTCTGGGGGTCTCCCAGTCTCTCCTTTCCTTTTGTTGTGATCTGTATTCAAGAAGAAGGGAAAACAAGCAGTTTAATAACTGCTACAGTGGACACTCGTATGCTGCCCAGACTGCCCCTCAGGCCCGAGCCCTCATTCCCCAGCTGAGTCTCTCCACAGGAACTGCCCTCAGAGAAGGACGCAGCCTCACCAAGGGCACATCCCCTCCCTGGAGGGTGCAAAGCCCAGACCCCTTGCCTCACAGAGGAACAGCACAGCAAGGCCATTCCAGCTCAGAACTCCTCATGGTCCCCTGAGGCTGCTGTTGCACCCCCATCACAGCCCAATTCTCCCCTGCCCAGTCCTGCTGCCCTCACTCCTTTGAAGGGGTGTTCCCAAGAGGGCACCTCAAAGACCCAACTTGAAAATCTCCATGTAGACTCTGTTTTGTAAGGACTCACAACTATAGTGAGGTTTCTGCCACTTCATTTTTTAAAAGAATGTTGCAAAAATATCAAAATGTCCCAACTGTTATAAAATTGTCATGTGCTGGCCTCAAGGTTTTCTCTTAGAGAGTGGTATTAATTGATAGTGACAAAATGACACTATTTTTGTTCAACAATGGCAAAATTTACATGACACCAAAACAGTTGTCAAGCAGTCAATTTAGTGGAGACAAAAATTATAAAATTAATCATTTTGAAATATAGTTGTCTGGTTTTGGCAGGCACTTAATTACTCGAAATTTATGGCAGTTAAACTCAAGTGGGCTATTAGTAACAGCGCTTCCCTTTTCAGTTGTGTTCAAACAGCCTCGGTGAAGAGGAATCTTGCCTTCAAACACACTGCGAGTCGCTCTTGTCAAAATCAGTCTGCGTTTTAGGAATTTTCCCTGAAAGTTGGAAGAAAGACGTCACTTCTTGGCTGATTTTGGAGGCAGTGCGTTCTGGACACGTCTGAGCGGCACAGGCAGAGAAGGAAGCGAGGGACAGATGGCAGCCGCACCTGACATCCACACCTGACAATGCCCTCGAGGTGACATTCATTTTAGAATCTATTTCAAAACGATACCACTGATGATCTGAAGACCAAATGAGGGAAAGACTCAAAGTCGAGAGTGATTTGGCAAAGAAACGCATTTTCTGTTTTCTTTCTTTCGTCCCTCAGTCCCCAAAGCTGTCTCCACCCTTGCCAAGCTGGGGCCCTGAGAAATTCGGAGCCCAGGGTGGGTCCCCTCCCTTCTCAGAGTGACACCAGCTGAATGGAAGGCAGGGGTGACAACACTTCTAACCACCACTGGTCTGAGGGATGCGGGTCAACAATAAGTTTTCCCTATTAATACATGTAGTTCCTTGAGGAACGTGGCATGTAGTTTAGCGTTTCTTTACCTCCAACTCCTTGAAGAAAGTTACCAGCAAGTCAGCAAGAGGCACGTGGCCAGCTCACACGGGACAGAAGGGGTCGTGTGGCAGAAAGCAAAGGCTGCATTGATGACAGGGAGGCAGCCCCAGTGGACGGAAACAGTCCAGGATATCAACAAATGCGAACCGGCAGAGCTCCCTCATTAAAAAAAAAGAAAAAAAAATCATCGCCAGTATTAAAATAATAACAATAATCCACTACTTTGCCACCTGCAGGGGCATACTTGAAATAAAAATACACAAGCACATTAGAAAGTAAGAACTACTCTGCTGGTCCCGACGGAAAGTACCAGGTAAAGAGTATTCCTGACAGAAGTCACTGAGAGACGACAGCCACATATGGTGATGCAAAGGGCTTGAACCCCTGATACTGAATTTGTGTGTCTGAAAGCAGAAACAGACAGCTGAGTAATGATAACACCTATTTCACTACTCAGATCATAGGAGATCGAGAATTAGTACTAAAATTGTCCCTGAGGGTAATACAATAAATGAAGGTAGATTTCACCGCAGGTTGGAAACCTCAAGATGGACACTCCAGTGGGAACGCAAGACGTGTAAAAATTCCAGAAAGCCGACACAGCGTTACTCTCGGTGAAGGCAGCCCCCAGGACGTGAGCCTTAACTCTGACCAGGCCCTGAGCTTTCCGTGAGTTGGAGCAGAAATGTTTTCAGTTCGGTGTGACCCACTTTCCACCCGCTTGCTGACGGCCAGGTGGAAGGCTATGACCGCGAGGCTGGGCTTTTTCTCTCGGCCCCAGCTGAAGACAGACGTTCCCTCCTAGGATTTATTTTTAAACTGATAATATTATGTCCCCAATAATAAAACTGAAAGAAAAGTAACAGCACAGCAAGAATAGATTAACGACTTTTCTGACAGGAGCCAACTTCTGAAATACGAAAAGTAAAGACACGGCTAAGCAAGACCAATTTTCTGCCCCACCTGGAAATGAGGTCGCCCTCCTGACAGTGCCGACTTAACCCCCTAAAGCCCGGTCTGTAATTGCACAGCTGGAGGGATGTGGGGTTATCCAGGTGTGATCGAGGGGGAGCGTCGTGTGGAGCAGAAACAGAGGGTTAGGACTAAAACATGGTTCCCGCTCACGGAAGCTGAGGTCACAGCATGTGGGTTGCATCTCATCGGAAGGGTGGGTATCAGTCAGAGAGAAGCATCTAGGAGCACTGTGCATGAGGGTTCCACAGAGCCAGGGCCTTTCTTGTTCCCACCACAGGCAGAGTGAAGATGTGCTGCCAACGAGCACCGAGGTCCAGGTATGGGACGGCTACGTGCCTCAGCCGCCACAGGGCACAACACTCAGCTTCTGATCAGAGCTGCTTCCCAAAGCTGCCGTCTGGCAAGATACCATCCGGGGGTCTCACGCTCGCCTCTTCTCCACCCTGAACAGCCTACTGAGGCCGATTGACTTCCCAGATTGAGGGGAGAATTCGGTGAAGAGCAGAACCAAGTGTCTGTCTTTTACTCCTCGGAAAATAATAAATTGATGTTTTTGCTTACATCAGTCTCTTGAGAGTTTGGTTAACTTGAGTTTACAGCTGTGGGTCCACAGAAAATAACCGTGGATACCACCCTGGAGTAGAACCCCAGCAGGGAGCCAGTTCCCAGAAGAACATCACCTGAGTAGCCAGCAGACACCCTCTTTAGCACCAGAGCGGGATCAAGGCTCCAACACTGTGGAAAATGACAGAAAATTCTGGGATCAGCCCTCCAGCAACGCACCAAAGATCCACAGTCTATCATTTTACATCAGAAAACGGTTTCTCCAAGGAAGAAACTTCCCAAGTGTTTCTGTCTCACTTTCCCTTAAAACCTTTTCCCAATCAAACAACAGAAATTTCATGACAGGCTCGGTACTTTCTAAAAAAAAAAAACATATGGCTTCATTTAGGCCATAAAATTCCATTTTTGACCCAAAGATACCTGACCCAAAAGTTCTACCAGGGGTTTGACTCTGGGCCCAGCACATCTGAAGGTCGGCATCCCGCCAGACGTGTCCCCCTGTGCCTCAGTGTCGGGGTCTGCAGTGGAGGTGTCCTGGCCGTCCCCACGACAAGTCCCAGCTCCCACCTGGCAGTGGCAATGCTCTAGCTCATGGGAAGATGGGGACAAGCAGTCTGGACACCGGAGTCTCGAGAGCAACAGACCACCCCGAGGGGCAGCCCCACATCTGAGAGGAAGGGAGCAGGTCCGTGGGCCACGGAGGAAAACCCTCCAGAGGGACGGGGTGACCCATGGGAGGCCATCCTACCTGCCTACAGGACTCAGTGACCTCGCTGGGGAGCAAGGCCGCAGCCCAGCCTCTACACCCCTGCCTGACCCCCTGGGAATTCTCCCTGCTGCCTGTCTCCTGGGCCTCGACTCCAACACAAGCATCGCCTTCGGAAATAGCAAAAAGGAAGCCTCTGTTACAACACAAAGACCCTCCTTCCTGTTGAAAAAAGTTGTCACATATTTCATTGAAAATTATCAAAATCATAGTTTAACTCAAGTTGCCAGTAGCAATACTGAAATCTATTCTGCAAGAATGAATATACATAAAGCGTGGATTCATCTCTCATGAATCTTTGAGATCAACTTCAGTACTGGTAATAACACAGCAAATGAAGAGCTTATTTTAAAAAGCAATCGCAGTTCTTGAAACATTCCCCACCACTTATTTGTCTAAAAAAGCTTTCTTTTTTCATTGAATTTTTAACATTTGGTGCAAAACAGCTCTTCCACACACTTTTCTTTCAAAGTGATTTTATTACACATTTAGCTTTCCCAAAAAGTGCCAAACTGACAAATTATAGATCTCTCAATTCTGAATGTGTAATGTGGAAAGTTTTATTAGGAAGTTGTCACATTAAGGTAGAAAATAAGTTGCATCAGGGGGACAGAGGGGGCGCCCTCCTCAGAGAGCAGCCCCAGCCCAGAGCCACGACGTCTGAGCCGCGGCCAGAAAATACCAGCGATCACATTTGCTTGCGATTATTTGAGAGCGAGGCACAGGGAGTCCACTGCCTCCGACGCTTGGGTTCAGGATGAGACAGAGGAGCAGAGGCAGGAGAAGGGAGCTAAGACTCCCCCACAGCCGCCGTGTGCCCGCAGGTTCCTCGGCCACCCCTTTTCCTCCCAATTATCCCCATTTTACAGAGGTAGGAATTGAGGTACATCAGGATTAAGAATTCACCTTCTATGGGCTACAAATTAGTTACCTGGACACCTAATGGCAAAGCACGTCTTCAAGGACGAGGAAACAGACACCCCACCCCGCCGGGGGGTCGTGGAAGGGTTAAATCGGGGGTCGATCCCATGCTGCCTTTGGAGCGGACTGCAGGACGGTCAGAGGGTGACTTGCCGGGCACAAGGCCACGCACAGGTGGCGGCCAGCAGAGACCTGGGCCGGGCCAGGGGGCAGCCTGCCGAGGGAAGGGGGCTCTGCGGGGTCCGGCGGGTCTGTGCAGAGGGCAAGAGTGAGCACACACCGCACAAGGGACACGGAAGAGAGAGGCTGTGCAGCCGTCAGGGCGCTCACGTTGGGGTGCTCGGCAGGAGCCGCTGAGCGGAGGCAGACGGGGAGCAGGCGGCTGAGAGATATAAGTGGAACAGGCGGAAATAGATTTTTAAAACAAGTCCTATTTTTCCGTTCGTCTGGCTTTGTTAGAGGAAATTTTCTGAGTTGAGGCCTCCCGGTCATTTAGGCACCGTGGCTGCTACTAACTGTTAACAACAGCACCACAACTGTTCACAGTGGCAAGGGGTCAGAATCAGTGATGATTTGTAGCAAGAGGCAGCAAACTACAGCTCCCCACATCTTCGTGTGGCCTGCGAGCTAGAATAGTTTTTACTTTTTTTTTTTTTGAGGAAGATTAGCCCTGAGCTAACATCTGCCGCCAATCCTCCTCTTTTTCCTGAGGAAGACTGGCCCTGAGCTAACATCCATGCCCATCTTCCTCTACTTTATATTTGGGATGCCTACCACAGCATGGCTTGCCAAGCGGTTCCATGTCCACATCTGGGATCCGAACTGGTGAACCCCGGGCTGCTGAAGTGGAAACATGTGAACTTACCTGCTGCACCACCGGGCGTGCCCCAGTTTTTACATTTTTAAATGGTTGGGGAGAAAAAAGACAATTATTTAGTGACACATGAAAATTGTATGAAATTCAAATTTTAGTGTCTGTAATAAATGTCCGAAACAAAGTCTTGTTGGAACACAGCTGCGCTCATGTGTTTATAGATGGTCTGTGGCCGCTTTCCTGCTCCACCGGCAGAGCTGAGGAGCTGCCACAGACGCTTGCGAAGACGAAGATAGTTTCCATCTGGCCCTTCACAGGAAAATCATGCTGACCTGTGACTCACAGAATAAGTATGTATTTCTTTTTTAAGTTCACTTTGCCTATAATCGTAATATTCAATATGGTTGACTATAAAAACATGCTCAAGCTTATCAAAGACATTTGGAAAAGAGAAATCAGAACCACGTGAAGTGGGTGTTTGTCAAATACACGACGACAAGATCAACTTCCCGTCAGATTAGTTTCACAGCCTTCAAAGACATGAAATACTCCGGGATTTAGAGAGTGGGCCCAGGTTTACATTACATCCGAAACACCTGAAACAGAAAAAGTGGACGGGGGAGTCAGATGGCGATTAAAATGGAAGGTTTCAAGGGGTACCACATTAACGAGTCGGGATCGTCTCCTTAGCTGACGGCCACACGGTGTTTTCGGGAGTCGCGTGAGGGTCGGAGGGACAGCCTCTGATGGGTGTCGCGGACAGTACTACGGGCATCATCATGATGTGAAAACCTGACACACACCCTTCTGAGTCCTGGCACATGGCATCTCAGAAAGATGGAGCTTTGAGTTACTGACTTGTCTTTGTATCACATTGCTCATTTATTTCCCGGATTTTTTTAAGTTTTAAATGTTTAATTACATACAACAAACAGGAATTGATGTGGAGTGGTAAAAACTTAAAATACACAGAGCTTAAGAGAACGCTGACATCGTACGGTGAGCACTCGTCTCCACACACAGGACCCCCCGAGCACGAGTCTGACAGGCAGAGGGGCTTTAAATGCAGGCGAGGGGGGAACAGTGACCCTGTGGACCCTGGGACCCCTAAAAGGCAAACCTAGCAAGCGAGCTCCATCAGCTTAAAGTCGGCACAATACAAATCCACAGTGCCCTATGAAGCGGCATGCAGGCCACCTTCAGCCTGTGTCTAAATGACCTCACAGCCCTCACCTCGTGATGGCAGATGCCAGCAGGACGAATCAGTGACAGAGATAGCCGGCCCCTCGCTCTCACGTTCCCAGCCGCGTTTCTCAGAGATTGGGGGAAAGCCACGACCCTGGTCCCTGCCTCCCTCCGCACATGGATAACACCACATCACAAGCCTTGTCTGACGGATAACCAGAAAGTTCTCGTTACCGTTGAAGTAGCTGACTACCAGAGGCACAGACACTGCTTTGTTGAAGGTATGTAAACTGTGTCAGACCTGCAGACCTCGGAGCGGTTCCTCAGAATACGCTGTCAGTCTGTTTCCCGGGACTTGAGTTCCTCATCTTGATGATGGAATAAACTCCTTTAATTAACCTTTGCCCAGACTCTGTATCTCAGTCACAATGCTCAGTGACTTCCATGATGGGCACTGAAGTCCAGATGACGTTTCCTGTCCCAGCCCCGCTCAGCAGGCCGAGGGTGTTGGCAGGCAGAGGCCAAAGGCCCTGGAGGATCCCTGGTGTTTCCACTGACTCATCTTTAACTCTTTCTACTAAAGTAGAAGCCTGATTCCTCTCAAGGACCCCATCCTCCCTCTGTGAAATTGTCTTATCATTTTTAACCCCAGGGCAGGAGAGTAGAGATGCAAATGGACTGAGCACAGGCGAGTGGTGAAGAGGGCTGAGGCAGCCTCTTCTGTTGTCTCGCTGGTGGACTCTCCCTCTGATCACGCATCACGTGAAAGCAAGGTGCAGACAGAGATAACGGCAGCCATCCCAAGTCCTCATCAAGCTCTACTCTACGAGCTGTTTGGTTTAAAAATACAGTCGTAAATACAGACCTAATTTCCATCGGAGACTATGGCTCAGGTCACTTATTTCCTTCAGCCTCAAAGAACCAAAGAAGCACAACAATCGTTAAAATGGTAACAGATTCAGGCGGATTGTTGGTTACAAGGCCCCGAGACGGGAGCTGTGAGCCTTTTGAGGGCCTGTGAAACTGTCCGTATTGAATATCTGTTTAATTAATTGTCTACTACATATGCCGTTGGGTCATCAGCTCAGCCGCAGCTCCCTCTTATGTGGTTGTCCTGGTGCATAAGTTCACTCGTTCGACAACACCCAGTAACGCCCATCCTCTACGGCCACACGTTTCCTCGATGCCGTGAGTACGAGATCCCCGCCCTCGCAGCAGCTTCATGTTAGTGGGAGAGATGGAAAGCAAACTTGAAGTCAGGTAGCTTAGGGTGAGGAACGAGAATCCAGCAGGGCCAGGAGACAGAGGGGTCGGGGGGAGGTCTCAGGGGTGCCCCTCCGCGGGGCGGCCTCTGGGCAGAGCTGAGTGAGGTGGGGAGGGAGTGGAGTGACTCTCTGGGCATAGTGTCCATTGCAAATGGAACACCAGCCACATCTGTCATTTTACATTTTCTAGTCTCCAAATTATGAAACTAAAAAGAAACAGATGAACTTAATTTTAACACTATATTTTAACTTAATATATACCAAAATACTATTATTTGGACTGTAATTGCCATAGGAAGTTTTAATGAGATATTTTACTTTTTTTCCGTAAGAAGCCTTCACCCCCCCTGTCTCCCTTTGCATCTCACAGCTCCCAGCTGTCTCCCTGCTCATTGACAGCAAGGAGGACACAGGGAGACCTGGATAAAGGCAGATGTGTTTTCTGTTTCTTGGCTATGAGAGATCCTGACTCTAGATTTCAGAATTCATCTGCTGACAGCAAACAAGGACTACTTTTCTCTCTGGGCATGTATCAGTGATTATTAAGTTGAGCTCACTGGGAATTCATTAGTACATTGTGAAATTCTTAAAAGGAAAAGCCTTAGTAGCATTTAGTCTCCATGAGATGGTCATTTATGTAGCAGGCTCTCTATAAACCAGGATGTGCTGCACTCCTCTGTCCTGTGTTTTAAAATATGGTGTAATTAGAACATGGGAAAGAAATGAACAGACATTCCCTGAGGATGACATACAGATGGCAAGTCAGTACACAAAAAGATGCTCAACATCATTAGCTGTGAGGCAAAAGCAAATTAAAACTGCAGTGAGATATCACTACAGACCTAACAGAATGATTGAAATAAAAAGTATTGACAACAAATCCTGGTGAAGCATTTGTTTATCAAGCAAGTAAACTCTTGGATATTTATCCCAGAGAAATGGAGACTTATATTCACACAAAACCTATATGCAAAGGTTCAGAGCAGCTTTATTCATAATAGCAAAAAACTGGAAACAACCCAGATGTCCTTTGGTGGGTGAATGGTCACACGAACTCAGTTATCTCTATACCACTCAGCAATCAAAAGAACTAACTATTGATTTAGGCAACAGCTTGCATGAATCTCAGGGAGTTCTACTGAGTGGAAAAAAGCCACTCCCAAAAGGTTACATTCCATACACTTCCATTTATGTATCATTCTTGAGATGACAAAATTATAGAGATGGAGAACAGACTAGGGAAGACAAGTGTTTGCCCAGGGCTAGAGATGGGGTAGGAAGGACAGGGGCTAAACGAGGTCGACACAAGGAAGCCTTGTGGGATGGAGATGTTCTGTGTCTTGACTGTGTCGATGTTAATGTCCTGGTTGTGATATTATCCTATAGTTTTGTAAGATGTTACCATCGGGGCAAATAAAATGCTAATTTAATACAATGTGGTGTAACTATAGCTATGTTACACTTCATGCCTGTTGTAGATAATACTATGAACAAAGGAGTGTAAATATCACTTCAACAAACTCTTTTCATTTCCTCCAGATGAACACTCAGAAGCAGTGCTGCTGGATCATATGGTAGTTCTACTGTTAATTTTTTAAGGAATCTCCATACTGTTTTCCACAGTGGCCGTGCCAGTTTACATTCCCACCAACAGTGCATGACGGTTCCTTTTCTCCGCATCCTTAACAACGCTTGTTATTTCTTGTCTTTTGGATAATAGCCATTCCAACAGGTGTGAGGTAATACCTCATTGTGGTTTTGACTTGCATTTCCCTAATGATTAATGATGTTGAGCACCTTTTCATGTGCCTGTTGACCATTTGTATGTCCTCTTTGGAAAAATATCTATCGAGATCCGCCACCCATTTTTCAATTGGATTATTTGATTTTTTGCAATTGAATTCTATGAATTCTTTAGATATTCGGGATGTTAACCCTTTATTGGATATATCATTTGCAAATATTTTCTTCCATTCCGTAGGCTGCCTTTTCATTTTGTTGGTGGTTTCCTTTGGTGTGTGGAAGCTTTTTAGTTTGATGTTGTCCCACTGTTTATTTTTGGTTTTGTTGCTTGTACTTTAGGTGTTAAATTTAAAAAAGTATTGCCAAGACCTATGTCAAGGAGCTTTTTTCCTGTTTTTTTTTCTAGAAGTTTCATGGCTTCAGGTCTTCTATTTAAGTCTTTAATCCATTTTGGGTAAATTGGCTTAATTTTTGTGAGTGATGTAAGATATGGTCTTTTACATGTAAACATCCACCTTCCCAGCACCATTTATTGCAGACGCTGTCTTCACTCCACTGAGTGTTCTTGGTCCCCCTGTCAGTTACCCGACCGTGTGTGC
>NC_060272.1:134515070-134544451 GCF_021613505.1 Equus quagga
CCACTGAGTGTTCTTGGTCCCCCTGTCAGTTACCCGACCGTGTGTGCACGGGTTTATTTCTGGTTCTTGACTCTGGACCACTGGTCTATGCGTCTGTTTTAAGTCTGTTTTTTATTAAAGTTATATATAGGCAACATTTATGGTTTGAAATTGGGATTCTGAAATGGTTTTGCTAAACCTTTTATCATAGAATGGCTAAGTAGAAGGGTAGATGGTGCCATGGGTGATGAGCCCTGGAGGACGAGGCAGCCTGTTGCCTGAAAGAAGCAATGGCAGTAAATAAAGTATTTCAGGTAAACGAGATTGCACTCAATGATGGAGCCTACGATTTGCAAGTGCACGTAGGGATTCATGGACTGGACAGTCTGTAGGCTCACACATAAGATGAGGAATAGGAGCCAGGTCTGCAAGAACGGAGACTGACAGCATGACATGCTATCTTCCATTTCATCTTTGCAAGGGAATGTAAAAGACCCAAGTCAAAAATTAATCCACAGCCGTCGAGCGAGCCGTCTCTGCAGCTGAACAGGCCTTCGGTGCTCTCGGTGAGTAACAAATGAATAATGAAACACTTGAAAGGCTAAGACATTTGTATAATTATGGAACCTGCTGAGGAAGGTACAGCTGTAATGAAAGCCAGGGGGAAAATGTAAAACAGAGCATTCTGGGTAATCTTCTAATCGCACTTTTTAACAAGAGAAAAGCCCTTTCGGGCATGTCCCTTTCATTCCCCTCAAAACTCAGTGCTGAATTTCCAAAGAGCAAAATTATTAAAACCAGTGAAGATTCTTTAGAATTTATCTTTACTCATTTGGAAAGACAATGAAGGATAAATATTCCAGAAAGATAATCGAGGTCTACAGTTTTCCCTGAAAGACCTTCCTCTTTGTCCTGAGCTCAGAGCACTTTCTGATCTAGAAACCAAAAGTGTCACACTCTCGAAGGCCGACTTGACTCCAGCCCAGTGTTTCGTGGATGCTGTCAGCCCTCAGACGTCCTGCTCCACTGGGATGGACTTCCTCATGCTGCTCCATGGCCGGCATTCCTGCTCATCATGAGTTCCACCGAGTTACCCCATTCACAGCTTCAGGTCAGGCTCGAGTTGTCTGCCCTTTGATGCAACACACCAAGCATGAGCTCCTGGTGCCTCACGTCACTTGACATCCACCTCCTCCGTGGAAACCGTTTTAACTGACAAGAAACAAGACAGCAACATGCATCTTCTTCTCTGAGTCACCCCAACGCCCCCCCATCTTTCTCCTTGTCCCAGGTGTAGATAGCTGCGAAGTAAACCCCAGAATCAGTGGTGCATCGACTTTATTATGCCCTTCGCATTTCTGCAGGGCCCCCAGAGGATGGCTTGTCTGCTATATGGGGTCTGGGGTCCCAGCGAGGAGGACTCATGTGGCAGGGCTGGCATCACTGAGGCCTTCTTCACTCACTCATCTGGTGCCTGGGCTGGGGTGACTCCAAGGCTGGGCTCCCCTGGGCCGGGGTCTCCTGCCTGTGGCTTTTCTGCGAAGCATGGGCTCCTTCCCAGCATGGCCCCTTCAGGTGGGGTGGGCTCCTTACACAGGGCCAGGGCTCTGCAAGTATCCAGTAAAGGAGGAAGAAGCTGCAGGGCCTTGCACGGACCAGGATCAGAAGTCACTCAGGTCTCCTCCACCACACTGTGCTGGTCAAACAGCTGCAAGTCTGCCCAGATGCAAAGGGAGGGGCGTAGACCTCACCGCTGGTGGCAGGAGCTGCAAAGGACGTATGGCCATTTTTTAAAGTGCTGCACGTCTAGTGTGGGCTCTGGATTTGACCTCCTGCAACCTCTGGACTCCCAGTTCTTTCTTCTCATCATCACCCTGTTCCAGGCCATCCTCTCTCTGCCAGACGACCGGAGCACCCTTGTCACTGCTCTCCCTGTGTGCATTCCCGCACTCTACCACAGTCTACTCTCCGCCCCACAACCAGGGAATCATAAAAACCCAGACCTGCTTCTCTCAGAGGCTGAGATGCAGAGTCCACAGCATGGCCGCAGGGCCCTGGGGGGTTTCTTTCCCAAGGACCTCTCTCCTTGCCCAGCCCTGGGCTGCACCACCTTCCTGAATGCCTCAAGGCCTTTGCACATGCTGGTCCCTCTGCCTGGAATGCTCTTCCTCGCAGGCCCACTCACCTGACCTGGAAACCTCCTGTCATAATTCAGCTCTCAGCCCCACACACATAGGGTAAACCAGAAAAAATTCATCTTTCATAATGGAAAGTTGTCACAAAAGAAATCAAGATTGAAAAATGAAGAAACTTGCTGAGCACATCGTTTCTTATTTAGAATTTTGAGTTTTGGAGGTAACCACCAGAAAAACTAAAAACAGTAATGGTTAAATTTTTGCCTTTAGGAAATTTCCCATGCATTCCTGGATTGAATAATAGTTGGTATTGTCGTGACAGAAAAGATGTTGAAAATGATATAGCACATTCTTACTGCCTGTGTGTGCACGTGTGCACTTGTGTGCATGTGCTCATCTGTGCCCATGAGTGTCCAAGGGTATGTTTGATGCCTTAAGTGATTCATAAAATCAAAAGGAGGGGCCAGCCCAGCGGCGCAGTGGTTAAGTGTGTGTGCTCTGCTTTGGAAGCCCGGGGTTCATGGGTTCAGATCCCAGGTGTGGACCTACGCACCACTTGTCAAGCCATGCTGTGGCAGGCGTCCCACATATAAACAGTAGAAGAAGATGGGCGCAGATGTTAACTCAGGGCCAGTCTTCCTCAGCAGAAAGAGGAGGATTGGTGGCAGATGTTAGCTCAGGGCTAATCTTCCTCAAAAAATATAAATAAATAAATAAACAAAAATGGTCACTAGTAAAGTCATATCCAAATGCATTAGATAGAATTAAGTATCCATAAATGCTACAATAATCCTGCTTTGACAATGAACCAAAGGACTTTCCATTTTTATTTCACTTCATGTACTGAACCAGCTCATTTCTGTTTCCTTGAGTCCTTGGATATTCTGAAATTAAGAAGAGAATTTCATTGAAATTGGCAAAGCTCTTTCAAAGATTTCTTGGTCAGTGTACAACTGCAGTTGGTCAAAGCACCGTCTAATTTGACATTGGCCAGTATATTTTTCATTTCCTCTCATTCGTTTTCTCCTGACTCACCCGTCTCTGATTCCTGCCCTGGGGAAGGGGCCCGGGCCAACTTTCAGAGACAGCAGTGTAGTCTCTCAGCCTCTGAGTTTCAAAATGGGCTTGAAGTACCCAGCAGAAATAATTTGGAAGAAATAGTTTAGAAGAAAAGACTTTGGAATCTCAAAACCATGAATTCTGAGCAGCAAACTCGAAATTTTGTCATAAACAAGTTTTCCACAAGGCAGACGTTGGGCTTTTTCCAGGAGGTTAGTTGTGGTGGAAAATAAATGCAGAGCTGCTAAACCCCCAGGTGCATGGACCGCCAGCGACTCAGACAAACGTACTTAAAACCGTGTTGATGCAGCCAGCAGTAAGAAGGCCAGAAACTAGGATGTGTTTAAGAAAAAATATTGGCTGTGCCATTTGTCTAGTGTTGGGGAGGAGGAAATTCCCCCCTCTGCCCCTCTTGAGTCCTTATAGTTGAACTAATAATAAAATTGACACAAGACCAGATTAACGGAGAAAAAAAAATTTAATATGTATGCATAGGAGATCACAAAAAGTGATGCTGAGGGGCTGGCCTGGTGGTGCTGTGGTTAAGTTCGCACATTCCTTTTACAGCCCGGGGTTTGCCAGTTTGGATCCCAGGCATGGACCTGTGCACTGCTTGGCAAGCCATGCTGTGGCAGGCGTCCCACATACAAAGTAGAGGAAGACGGGCACAGATGTTAGCTCAGGGCCAGTCTTCCTCAGCAAAAAAGAGGAAGATTGGTGGCAGATGTTAGCTCAGAGTTAATCTTCCTCAAAAAAAAAAAGTGATGCTGAGAGAAATGACTAAAGTAGACAGTTTTCATAGCTTTTTATGCAAAGAAACAATAAATCTGTGAGGAGCTGACAGGACAGAGAAACTTAGATGTGGGTGCTTAATTAGTAAAAATTTAAGCGGAGTTTGGTTTGAGGTAGTAAATTAGCAAAAAAGTAACAAGCTTTGTTTATGCAGACCTCTTGGCCCTGAGTCCCCTAACTCTGGTGACCAGGACGTCCCTCAGCCTCCAGGTGCAGGGGCACTCCTCGAGTGGGAGGTTTGTTGCCGACATTCAGGCGGAACAGAGGGCGGACAGTCTCTCTCAAGTAACTTTAATTCACAAGAATCCACGTGTCATTGTGGGATATTTTGGAGTGGCCTGCCCTGGGCCCCGCCACTAAGAGCCTGAACACTTATTGGCTGAATAAACAATATCTAGTCTGGGGGCAAAGGAGAGCCTATCCCAGCACAGCATTTAAAATGCGCCACACTCAGCACAAATGTCTGTCTCCTCCCAGTTTTAAGACCAGACATGACGGTAAAATATCTGGTGGGAAAGGATAGGTTGTTTTAATTTAATTCTAAACGTGGGGAATCCCCAAGTGTCCCCATATGAAAGAAAGCAAGAGTGTTGCAAAGTCTAGTAGATAATTTACATTTAGGAAACATGCAAAACTGGGAAATTTGCCGAAGACGGCCTTCCCCACCACAGTGCTGCTCTCCACCTGCCCAAGAAGACAAGATTCCGTGGAATTCTTTTTTCGAACAACAGCAGCCCACAGTAAGACAGTGGCCCCAGGATGTGTAATTCATTCCTCCACTGGTGACAGTTGGAACTCAAATTTCTGGGCCTCCTTTATCAATTTTATGTTAAATAGCTGGGAATTAATATTTCAAGCCCATTCAAGTATATATAATATGCATTGCAACTGTATATGTGTGTGTTGCGATAAAGATGCCCTGATTTTTAAAAAATCCACCTGCTTTTGCCCAGCATCCGACAGAGGAAGAGGAAGGGAGTCCCAGACCCAGAAACCAGCGCCCAGCCCTCCCAGCGGCTGTCCCTCCTTCTCTCGGGGTCAGATCCCTCTGCTGCCTTTGCTGGCTGCCTGCTGCCGGATAGGCCACAGGCCTCTCTGACCTTTACCTTCCCATCGGCAAAGAGGAGTAATGCCCTACTTGCAGACGTGGCGAGGAGGAGGAGACGGATGCTGGCACGGTGCTGGGCTCACAGGACCCTCCGTGAAGGGAGCTTGATAATTAAAGCTGTGCTTCCTCGGAGCCCACAGCTCCCCTCATCTCCTCTGGCACTGAATACCCTGCATCAACACAAAGGAGCGAGGTCACCCAGAGTATTTACTGACGTCCTGGGAAAGCTCTCAACACGAGCTCCTGCCCCCCACCCTTTGTAAGCAGCCACTGGGCTTATCTGGACGCTGTTTCCGAAAGATCGCCCTGCGTCTTTTCCTTTAATGACTTTTCATCCTCCACAATCAAATGAGCCAATTCCTTATAATAAATTTGTTCCTCTTTATATATCCTGTTGCTTCTGTTTCTCTGGAGAACTCTGACTAATACAGAGGAGTAATAGATGTTAATTTTAAATAATTATAATATCAAAAAAACTATGAAAAAAGTCATCTATAGTCTCAATTTTCAGAAAGAACTAGAAACATTTTAATACATTTCTTCCCAATCTTTTTCTATATATAATTGCACAATATCATAATATGCAGTTTTATAACCTACTTTCCTTCACATTATTAAATTTTTGAAAATACGCTTTTTAAAACAAAACTTTTTTTCAAATGATTCTTTTTTAAAAAAAATACAGGTGATACAGAAAAAAACACAAAGAATGTGAATATCATCCTGCCTCCCACCGGCCAAAAGCAGTAAGTACCAGGCAGCACTCAGAGAAGGCGCTTTCTACGTGCCTAGATGCAGACAGGAGAGAAGAAAATATTTTAAAAACATGGAATTTTATTGTACACGCAGTTTTTAATAAAATTGTCAAATTTAACTTAACTTGGAACTTAATAGAAATAAATGAAACTGAAGTCAAATTTAAGGAATTGCTGTAGGCCAAATAAATCTTCTTCATGAGAGAAATTCATTTCTAAATGATCACTCTGAACAGAGGAAAATGCATATTATTGGAGTTGGAGAACCTATTAGTCAGGATTCTTTTTTTGCAAACCTCAGAAAACCACTGGCTAGCTTAAGCAGAAAGAGACGTTTTTCAAAAGACCTGGTAGCTCACAGCATGTGGAGAGGCTGGAAGAGCTACAGTCACACTTCCACCACAGGGTGAGGGGTCCCCAGGGCACCCAGCCTCACTGCCAGAAATGAGCGCCACGTCCGTCCTTCTCTCCTTCAGGAGTCAGGTCCCGGGAGGTGGCGTCCAAGGCCCGGCTGCAGGGAGTGCGGAGATGAAGCATCTGGTCCATTGGCTGCCGCACTGGGAGGAAAGGGCTGGATTCTGACGAAATCGAGGAATCACCCAACACAGGACAGATGTTTCCAGGTAGTCACAAAAAAATGTCACCTCTCCCTGCCCAACATCCATGTAGACTTCCTTCCAGGGCTTGCCTTTGCGTCTATCCCCCCACCATGGAATGAAATAAAACAAAAGCTTCTACTGACCCCTCATTCAGGTCAATCACACTCACTCCATCTCCCCAGGAAGAGAAGCCAGCACCACATCGATCATTGCACCCGCCTCAGACCTCGGGTTGCAGTCTGTTCTCTCTCTAGTTTTGGCATGATTCTGCCTCAGATTTGGTGAGCCACAGCCCAGTTGTAGAGTTAATCACGGCTCACACTCTGGTGCATCCTTGCCCCTCTATCACGAGTCTCGAAGGTGAGCACCGGGATGGTGGGAGAGGCTGACTCATTTCGGCGCGTGGGCCACCCCGTCTACCAGATACTCAAACACTCCATACACAGTGGGTGCAGTGGGGACTTATTTTTTGAGAAAAACCCCAAATGCTGTCAAACTGTGGGACCATCCACATTTATCTTGCACAAACTTACTTGCAGTGATATACCAAGGGCAGGGGGTGGTCTGGGAAGGCAATAAGAGGGTGCAATTTGAAAATAAGAATAAAGTTGACTGAAATTCTGCTTTTTGTTATCACCATGTTCTAGATTTTCTGAACAATGTCAGTGAGAAAAATACTCCTCTCTCCTGGGGCATTCTGTCTGCCCATCTCTTGGCATGCTGACGATTCCTTCTCACCCATCCTTCCCCGTCAGGACATTTAGGCGCTGTCCATACATCAGTGTTGACTTTCCCTCAGGCCCTCGCTCCTTCCAGGCAGTGTGGACCAGGAGCTCCGCTGCCTCCTCGTGCATCATGCCCTGTGCAAACCTGGAGGCCTTTCAGGTCGCTCCCTCAGAGCAGCACACTCAGATCTGCTGAAGGTTACCTCCAAAATCCAGAGTCGCCTAGTACTACGCGTCTTTCTGGACCGTAGAGAATGCAATGCACAGCAGCTTTCCTCCAAATAGGAAATGACGGCCCCAAATGCCCCAGCTCACTGGACCCCAGGATCTCCACCAAGGAGACAGACATTGGCATTTTTATCTGAAATGTATTCATCTTCCATCCTGTCACATCCATGTGTCCCATCAAAACATACAGGGTATCTTCCACTCTCCACGTCTACTCTCCGTGTTCTGTCAGCATGATGTCCTCAGTGCAGTGACTCAGAATCGTGTCCTGCAGGATGGCAAAATGCGCAAAGTGTGGGAAAGAGCCAGAGCATTGAAATATCCCCAAGGCAAGACACTGAAGATGCTCTTCTGGGGGGGGGGGGGGTCAAAGAAAACTCTCAGGTGCTTTCTGTTATTTAGAATTGAGAGAAAAAGTCCTCTTCAGCTGCATCCCAGACGGCTGCAGGTGTCTTGATTGGTCCACTAAGGATCCCACAGCTGGGAAAGCAACTACCATTGGAGACAGCACCTAGACAAGTGGATAAGAATCCACCGTGATTATCCAGCATCCATCGCCTTTTTGCACTGGCCACGTTGGTGAGCTAAGTGGACCTATGACAGGAGTCAACATCTTGCATCTGGTCAATAAAGCGCCAACATCCTAACTTCCCTCGGGTATCTGATATTGCTTCTGGGTTTTTGTCAGTGGTGAGGGAGGCTGAGACTTTCTACCATAACAGCTTCACCTCCCTAGACCAGGGGACCAGTGGGGGAATTGTGCCAGTCGCTGAGGCCGTCTAAGCAGTGTCCCTTTGGGAGCTGAGGGAATAAGTGCAGGACAGATGGACACAGGAAATAACTACGGGACAGCAGGACACCACGAAGGAGACTTCGATCCTAGCCGACCTGTGGTATTAATAAGGCCTCCACACACCCCCACCTGCCGTGGCCCCTGGTGGCTTTGTTGGTCCACACGGGTTAGCCTTACCTCAGAGCCGGCATCCCGTAGGTCCAGGAGTTTTCCCGTGCAGGGTCATTTTGTAAGTGGCCACAGGCCTTTTGGTGAAGGTGAGGATGCAGACTCTCGGGCCGCATACCGAGGACGTTGTGTGGTCTCTTCAGAGGATCTCCTCTTCATTCCAGGTGACAGGAGCCCGTGGGCCTGTTCCCATCTAGGCGCTGAGAGGC
This sequence comes from Equus quagga, assembly GCF_021613505.1. Taxonomy (NCBI): domain Eukaryota; kingdom Metazoa; phylum Chordata; class Mammalia; order Perissodactyla; family Equidae; genus Equus; species Equus quagga. Next base: position 134,523,621 of record NC_060272.1, read on the forward strand.
CTTGACGCCTCACTGAGATGGTTTAGTCCAGGCCTCTGTTCCCCAGACCTGAAAGTTTTCCCCTTTAAAACTCAGATAGGGCCCCAGTGAACTGCTGTCAATTTCACTCCTGGGGTCTCAGGGGTAAGAACAGTCTGTTCACCAAACTGACCCTGGAGCTCACTGTGGCGACCAACCCGGACTGGCTGTCCTGCCTGCCTCCTGCCTCCCCGGAATCAGCACTGAAACGAAGGAGCCCACGCAAACGGAAGCTTCTGCACACCCGTATCCTCAGCCCAACACTGAGTACCATCCCAGAGCCCAGAGGCAGCACCTCGGCTCAGAATCCATCTCCGAGGGCTCGCTCGTGCAAACACTGCAGCCCCACCGACAGCTGTATCCTCTTTCTTTTTGGTCTTGGACCATCAGAATCCATTCCCACACATATTCTGGTGATTTTGCTGACAAAAGTCAGTTGTTTTCCATTCCGGGGTTTGCCTTTGCAGGTGATCCCCTTGACATGTGCACATCTGAGCCTAATTCCAGGCAACTCAGACAGTCAGTGAACAGCGAAGGCTGGGGGAGGCGGGGGGAGGGGCTCAGAGGGTCAGTGCACGTGCGAGGACTGTTGAGGGCAGGGAGGGGTCGTTCCCCTTGCAGGGGAACCCGCTCAGGTGGGAGAGCTCCAGGGTCTCCATGACAGGAAGGTCTTGGACTAGCTCAGAAGGGCCGAGGGGAGGAGAAGGCAGGGTGCACAGTGGTCCAGGTATTTCCCCGCTCTCTCTATTCCCATGCTGATTCTCGGAGCTCTGAGCAATGCCCTGGCTTACCTCAGAGAGGGAAGATGACGCTGTGAGTTCGGCTGACCCTGCAGCTCGGCCACCTGCAGGATCCACCTTCAATATGGCCTAAGAAGGACCCTGGGGTACCCTCTACGCCTTAATCTTAGAATTTAAGTCATTTCAGATTCTCGTTCTCATTCTTTAAGCTGTTCAACACCTTATCGATGTTGTCTCCCTAAATACTAAGCGAATCTTTGTTTCCTTTTGTGACTACTAAGTCAGATAGCTAATCCAGCCCTCCATATTTCTTTAATAGTTTGTTTTCTGCAACTTGTTCCCTGTAGTAGTCAAGTTTTGGGGACAAGTAAGAGAAAATGGCCCTGGCCATCTTAAAGAAATGTATCGGAAGGACACCGGTGAGGAAGCAAAGTCAATGGGAAGACCAAGAAAGGAGGCTCTGCGAGGAGCCGGGAGTGAAGGGAGATCAGCCAAGGTCATGGCAGAAAGGTCACAGGAGGCCGTCCGTGGTGCCACAGCCGGCCACTCAGCACCTGGCATAAGGAAATAAAAGTACAGGGATGTTCTAAAGTTGATAAGGACTAAACTAAAAAAAACACAGCAAAAAATATGTAATGAATTTGGAAATTTTAGGTGAATTTCCTTCATATTGGAAACAGGACAATTACACCTGTTGTTAATGCAATTGTTTAACATAACACTGGGAGTGTGACTCAATGTCATAGGGCTTAAAACGAAACCAAAATCTCAACCCAAATGAGGATTGGACTAAAAAAGATAAAACTGCTGTTATTTACAGGCGATATGATAGTTTACACATAAATCTCAACAGAATGACCTGTAAGTTATTAAGACTATTAGAAGAGGGGCTGGCCCCGTGGCCGAGTGGTTAAGTTCGCGTGCTCTGCTGCAGGCGGCCCAGTGTTTTGTTGGTTCGAATCCTGGGCACGGACATGGCACTGCTCATCAAACCACGCTGAGGCAGCGTCCCACATGCCACAACTAGAAGGACCCACAACGAAGAATATACAACTATGTACCGGGGGGCTTTGGGGAAAAAAATAAAAATTGAAAAATCTTTAAAAAAAAAACTATTAGAACAGTTTATAAAGTTTTCAGGCATAACATTAACTTACAAAGTCCCTCGTGTTCCTCTTCACAAGTACATGACAGTGTAAGACGATGAAGTAGGAATTAACCCACCCGAGAAAGCACGTGGTATTTATGGAGGTGATTGCGAAAGTCTAGACAGGTCATACCGCAGAGAGTAGAGGGAGAGACAGTCCGAGGACGGCTGTCTGTGGACGGCACAGCTTAACACTGCGAGGATGTCAGCTCAGCCCAAACCACGTGCAAACCCTGGGGAAGGCTCTGGGTGCGCTCAGGTGCAGATGCCAGCCGGAGACATCAGCTCTGGGGGGCTGGCCTCACCTCCAGCTGCTTCTGTGGATGCGTCACCAGACACTGGCTCGTTAAGGGGAGAGTCAGCGCCGTGACTCTCCTGTTTTCTAAGTGAAGGGCTCCTGGAAGTGATTGACGGCAACCTTCCTCCCAGACTGTGAGACGAGCCCACATGTATCTTTGGCTGTTTCAACAGCAGATGTTTTAGCGATGTTCTGGAACTTTGGAGGTTGTAAATTGGGAGCATACCCTGGAACTCCACCACACATCCCTGCCAGAGGATTTTCTGGCGCCCAGCACCTCGGAGCCGACAGACGACGGCTGATGCTCCTTCTTCTTCCTGGTGAAGTCACGCGGACACAGCCCGGCTCGAGAACCCCCAGGCCTCAGCTGGACCCAGGGGCTGGAGGCGCTGGCCAGCCCTGTGGCCTCGGGGGAGTTACTTTGTCCCAGTTCCTTTGTTTTAAAACGTGAACCTTCATCATATGATTGTAAGAGCTGCGTGAGGTGATGTGGGAGCCCCAAAACAGCATTTGAGGACCAGATGCTGTGGCTGAACTGTGTCCCCCAGAATTCATATGCTGAAGTCCTGACCCCCCAGGACCTCAGAACATGACTGTATTTGGAGATGAGTCTTTACAAAGGTAATTGAGTCAAAATGAGGGTGGGCCCTGAGCCAGCGTGACTGGTGCCCTTATAAGAAGATGAGATCAGGACACAGACACGCACAGAGGGACGACCGTGTGAGGACAAGAAGGAGACGGCATCTACACACCCAGGAGAGCGGCCGTCATGACAGTTAAATTAACATTTGTTCCCTGGAGCACAGGGTGATGGGAGGCGAGCTCGGTTCCACAGCAGACCACAAGAGAAGTTGAAACAGAGAAGCCATCACCCACAGGTCCTGGAGGAGGCACACGGCATGCCTCGAGGGGCCACACGGGGGCGGGGGAGGGGGTCGAGGCAGGGTGCAGGCAGAGAGAGCACCACAGGACCCGGGGGGTGTGCCTTTCTTAGGGTCCGTGGGTACAGGCTTTGGGGTTCCAGATTTCTCCTGGGTCTCCAGCCTGCTGAGTACAGATCTTGGGGTCTGTCGGCCTCCATAATCCTGTGAGCCAATTCCTTTAATAAATCTCTTCCTATAAATAAACTTTACATATATATCCTATTGGTTCTGTTTCTCTGGAGAACCCAGACTAAGACAGCATTTTCTTTACAATACTTATGGTAAATTCTTCTTCTGCCCCTGTGAGCCATATGTCAGTCTTTTTTAAAGTCTCTTGCCTTTTTCTCAACAACCTGGGAGCCGCCTCTCTGACTGGGAACATCGCAGGACGTGGCGGGCCATCTCCCAGGCACTGTGAGAGGGCAGGACCTGGTCCCCAAGCTGTGAGACTCCTCCAGTCATGGAGACAGGGGACGAACACTTTTCCTCGGGGTAAAGTCAGTCTGCAGACAGAGGCCTGGGTCCCTCTCGGCCAGTGCTCTGTCTCCGCGGAGTTGAGGTCGGGCTGTGCCTGGCCTCTGTCCCCTGTGCGACAGCCCCGACTGAGGCGTCCCTATGGGTGATATGACCTTTTCCAGAGCAGTTTTTGCCTCGGCAGCGCCTGCCACCTCTGCAGCGCATGGGCCACTCAGGCCTCTGGTCTGCCCCTCACCTGCTTCCCACACTGAGAGGATAACTAACAGCAGAGACGGAGAGTGGAGGACGCTGGCTGGGGCACACGCAGCGGGCGCAGGGCCACCACGTGAGTGACAGTCGGACTCGAGGGGCTGACGGTGCCTGCGCCCCGACCCCGACTTTGGGGTCCTGCCCGCTGGCTTCTGGCTTCCCTGGCCGTCCCCAGACCCTGGACCAGTGCAGGCATCACCCGTAGGTGAACTCAGCCGTCCACAAATGCTAAGTTCTACAGAAAGTGAATTGGTAGAAATGAAAGCACTTATTTATTTCCATTAGGCCCATAATGAGATTACATTGAGGCCAAGGGTCTGGGCTCACTTCTCCGCCATTTTTAGTTCAATGATCTTTCCTTTTATGCCTTGGAAAAAAGAAAGTTCTGATGTGTCCCTCTATTCTCCACCCACGCAGTTAGCTTCTGTGAGAAAACACCTGCTTGTGGAGGAAGAATTCCTGAACTTTAACAACAGTCCTGTGAAATGATCCCCAGCCTTGTGGAAACCTGGTGACGGCTGATCCAGACCCTCCTGTGGCAGGTCGTCTGTCTTCCTGCCCCATCCTTTGGAGGACCAAAGACGCAAGGACAGCTTCCCCTCGGGTGGTCACAGCAAGGAGGAGAGCGCAGGCGACAGGAGCTAAGATACGATCGAAGCTTCCCCGGGACAGCAGGGCGGGTCCTGTCTCGTTTCTGTTTCCTCAAGGTCACCTGTCACTACCAGGGCTGGGCAGACAGGGAAGAAGAAGAGGATGCCGGGCCAGTCTTCTGGGCTCCCCTGGCCTGCATGCCGGGCCTGTGTGCCCTTGGTGCTGCCCGGCTTGTGCAGCTGCCGGAGATGCGTCTGTAAGAGGAGCAGGAGTGGGTGCTCTCGGGTCCCTGGTTCCTGCAGCCCAGGCTAGGGGATGGCAGCACGCAGCGGCCAGGGCAACCTCCGCAGCCACCTCCTCGGCCCTGCGGGATTTCCCAAGGCCTCCCCGAGGGCCGCTTTCCAGTCCCTTGAGGGGACACCCCTCAACTTCGGCCGGTCGCTCCCAAGAGCCATGGCTTTTGTGACCCCAAGAGGCAATTATTGCACGCTCTGTTCCACATGCCAGATGGTGGGGCTCAAAGAAAACACAGAAGTTCCTAGAAATTTGTGCAATAATTACCATTATGAAAGAGAAACCGACTTCCCAGACACTAAAAAAATGTGCTTCGGTTTGGTTCTAGGCAAAAATGTGTCCAGATTAGAGTCTTGGTCCCGTGATACGACTGTGAGATACACGGGCATTTCCTCTGTAAACAAGATCTCGTCAGGAGCGGGGACGTGTTGACAAGCGCTCTCTGCGAGGGCCCTCGCCTCCTGGCAGAGAGAGTGGGGAAGAGGCTGCTGATGGTGTCATGTTGGCCTTCTGGGCCGGTCTCTGGCCTCGTTCTTGCCCGGCGTGCGGTCTGCAGCCCTGGTCACACTCGGCAGGCACGCAAGCTCCCCTCAGAAGTGCCCCGATGTCCCCCGCCCCGTGCGCTCTCTGCAGCCTCTCCATTGCTCTCTGGGGAAATTCCACCCGGGCTTGTCCCTCAGCCTGGGCACTCATGCTCCCCCCTAGAATGTTCTCCCCGTGGCTGGGCCATGCTTCAGTATTGTCACTTGGTCAATGTGATGGTTAATTTTGTGTGTTGACTTAACTGGGCCCCAGCCCCCGGATATTTGGTCAAACATTATTCTAGATGTTTCTGTGAAGGTATTTTGTAGATGAGATTAACATTTAAATCAGTAGACTTGGAGTAAAGCAGATCACTCTCCAGAATGCAGGTGGGCCTCATCTAATCAGTTGAAGTTCTTAAGAAAAAGACTGAGGCCCCCCGGGAAGAGGAATTCTGCCTCCAGGCCGCCTTCAGACTCGAGCTGCAACCTCACCTCTCTCCAGGTCTCCAGGCTGCAGCCTGCCCTGTAGATTTTGGACCTGCCAGCCTCCGTAATCACCTGAGCCAGTTCCTCAAAATAAATCTCTCTGTCTCTCTCATTTCCTCTCTATATACCACACACTCTTGGTTCTGTTTCTCTGGAGAACCCTGACTAACACAGTCAGACAGCTTTCCTAACCACCTCATCTAAAGGCAGTGGCCAACACAGTGGTCTTTCTTGACGTCCTTCTTGGGCATTTCCACAACCTGGCTTACTGTGCACTTGCTCCCTGGCTGGCCCGAGGCCTGTGGGCTCTGAGCGGGAGCACAGAGGGCTCTGTGAGGTCAGGGGCTCCAGTGGGCGCTCACCACACGGCCCCCAGTGCGTGCACAGGACATCTGCTGGACGGATGGTGCAGGACGTGCATTTTGCCCATTTTAACTGTGTCTTCTTTGAGGTAACTGTGGGGCTTCACCAATACAATTTTAAAGTATAAGAATATTTCTAAGTTAATTCCCACTTTATTATTTTTAGAACTTGAACAGGAGACTACAGGAACTAGAATTAGAGAATGTCTCACTAATAACTTAAAACTCCTCTAAGAACTCGGTAACTGTTAATAATTCTAACATTAAAACCTCATAGATAACTGTAACTACTCATTGGTATCAAGGCCTCTCAAAACCTGCCATATTCTCCCCCAAGGCCCGCCCCCTTCCGGTGTGCCGATGTGTACACCCTCACCCCCGGCTTTTCCAGGCGACTCTGCTCTCTGAGCGCTCCTGAGTCCACAGAAATGGGCTTCTTGCCGCTGGCAGGCCCCTGGCCACTCGGACCTACATGTTTCCTCCCACACCAGGAGGCCCTGTGTTCACTCTTCTACTCTTCTCTAAAATCTTCCACCCTGATTTTCTGGGCTATAAGCTCTCAGCTCATTTTGATTCTCTTATTGCTCATCTTCATACCTTTACAGAACATCCTTAATTCTCCCTATTTTGTCAGCTTAACTGGCATCTATTTGAGAATTGGCGCCCACTGCCCCACCTCCAGCACTGCTGCCCCCCGGGTGTGGCCAGCAGCACCTGGATTTTGGCATTGCCCAGGCTGGCCCACTAGGGTTCTACACTAGAACCACATTGGGGTTGTCCGTGCTCTTGTCTAAGTGCTGATTCCATAAGACGAAAACCGAACAAAGCAATTGCATTAGACTAACTGTCTAAAAAGTGGTCTTTACAAACCCAAGTGAAGTTGTTTTTTGAGCGTCCGTGTCATGACAGTGAGCCAGCTTCCCAGTTGTGCAACACTGCTGAAATCCTGGCTGTCCGGATGGTGGAACAGTCTTTTATGAGTATAATCCTGATCAATGTCAAGGCCACACAGGCAATCACCAGCCTGAGGTTGTCCAGACCAAGCCTCACCGTCTTTATGCGAACCTGCTTGATATAAATGTTAACAACCTGTGTCTTGATGGTGGTACGCTCTTCCTCAGCACAGGAGGCATTGTCTCCTTGCTATGTTGAAGGTTTGACCATATTCTACTCAAGAAAAAAAAACAGTGTTCAAAAGCTTCCACCACAGTGGGGGCTATGACTTGTTTGAGGTCAGACGCCACCAGAGCAGAACCTGTTCTCCCTCTGTTTCTCCGTGTAACTCGTTTGCCAAATACTCTGTGGCCCTTGGCCAACAAACACCCTGAATCAAGAATTCAACCAAAGGGACATTCCCTTCAGTAAATGATCTTGGGGACACTGGACAGCCACATGCAAAAGAATGAAACTGGACCAGTCTTACAACATACACAAAATCAACTCAAAATGATTCAAAGACTTAAATGTAAGACCCAAAACCATGAAACTCCTAGAAGAAAACACACAGGAGAAGCTCCTAGATATTCATCTCAGCAATAATTTCTTGGATTTGACTCTAAAAGCACAGGCAACAAAAGCAAAAATAAATGAGTGGGACTACATCAAACTAAAAAGCTTCTGCACAGCAGAGAAAACCATCAAGAAAACGAAAACACAATCTAGAGAACAGGAGAAAATATTTGCAAATCATCTATCTGATAAGGGGTTAACATCCAAAATATAGAAAGAACTCATACAACTCAATAGCAAAAAAACACAAATAATTCAATTAAAAAATGGGCAGAGGATCTGAATAGACATTTTTCCAAAGAAGACACACAGATGGCAAACAGATACATGGAAAGGTGCTCAAATCACTAATTCCACCAGAGTGGGGGCTATGACTTGTTTGAGGTCAGACGCCACCAGAGCAGAACCTGTTCTCCCTCTGTTTCTCCGTGTAACTCGTTTGCAAATCAAAACCACAATGACATATGTCCTCACACCTGTTAGAATGGCTATCGTCAAAAAGATAATATGTGTTGGTGAGGATGTGGAGGAAAGGGAAGCCTTGCGCACTGTTGGTGGGAATGCAAACTGGTGCAGCCACTATGGAAACAGCATGGAGGTTCCTTAAAAAATTAAAATGGAACCACCACAGGATCCAGCAATTCCACTTCTGGGTATTTATTCAAAGAAGATGAAATCACCATCTCAAAGAGATATCTGCACCCCTATGTTCACAGCAGGATTATTTACCACACTGAGACAGGGAAACCAGCTGTGTCCATCAATGGATGACCAGAAAAAAAATTGTGGTGTATACACACGCACGCATGCACACACACACACACACTGGAATATTATTCAGCCATAAAAAAGAAGGAAATCTTGTCATTGGCGACAACATGGATATACCTTGAGAACATTATGCTAAGTGAGTGAAATAAGTCAGACAGAGAAGGACAAATACCATATGATCTCACTTATACATGGAATCTAAAAAGAAAAAAAAAATGAGGACACAGAGAACAGATTGGTGGTTGCCAGAGGTGGGGGGTGGGTGTAATGGATGAAGGGGGTGAAAGGTACAAATGTCCAGTTACAAGATGTATAAGTCATGGGGATGTCATGTGCAACATAGTGACTATCGTTAACAGTACTGTACTTTATATTTTAAAGTTGCTAAGAGAGTAGATCTTAAAAGTTCTCATCAGAAGAAAAAAACTTTATAACTAAGTGTGGTGACAAGTGTTGACTAGACTTATTGCGGTGATCATTTCTCAATGTATGCACATATTGAATCATTATTCTGTACACCTGAAACTAATATAATGTTACATGTCAATTATATCTCAAAAAAAAAAACACAATAATTCAGCCAGCCTTGGTTGGGTAGTTATTGTCTGTCATAAACAATACGACACACCACTTCTGTGCCCCTTGTAGTTAAGGTTTTGTCTTTTAATTGTCAATAGCTCCATTCAGCTCAGCATCCAGCCCAGTGTCCATCAAAGCAAGAGCACAATCTTCAACAATTTCTAAGCATAGAGTTCTCTTTTCCTTTGAATTGAATGGCTCTTGGTGACCAGACCTATTTGATATGTAATGTGACGGGCGTCCTTATAAGAGGAGATCAGGACACAGACACACACAGAGGGATGACCACGTGAAGACACAGGGAGAAGACGGCTCCCTGCTCCCTGCACGCCCAGGAGAGAGGCCTCAGGAGGGAGCAGCCCTGCCTGCCCCTTAATCTTGGATTTCCAGCCTCAAGAACCGAGGGACAATCAATATCTGTTGTTTAAGCTGCCCCGTCTGTGGTGTTTGTTACACAGCCTGAGCTCACTGACATGCTATGTGAGCACAGGATTTCTTTTACAAGCAAGAAGACTGAATAGCACATATACCCCAGGTGTGACCATAAAATGTAGGATTCCACTGAAATTCGCCTTAAATTAACCTGTGACTGAGGATCTCAGGTTGCCCCTCTCAACACATTTTACTCTCTTATCCTCTGATTCCTCCCTCACCTCCCCTCCACCCCGACCATCAAGAAATCACAAACATCGGGGGGGGGGGGGGGGCGCCTGCGGTGCTTAGGGAGCGAGGACTGCCCGAGTCACCCTTCTGTAGGCTCCACAAGTGCCGACAATCATCCCTAAAGACGGTCTGCTTTCTTCCTTATTCTCATTCTTCCTCCTTGCAACACACAAACTTTATTTCTCCTCATCTTGACATTGATGAAAGGCAATTTTCTTTGCTAATCTGAAGTGTGATGAAACATGTAGAAAAAAGATTTCTGATAAACACTCTTTGCTAATTGAGTGTTTAGAAATCTGCTTGTATCAAAATAATTTGACATTTCTCCCCATGTCTTTTATTTCCTCTAGTACAGTTTGGGTTGTTTTCCTCCACAAAGGTGCATTCTTGATAATTGCTTTCTCCACATCACTTGGAACACTGCTAGAAATCATAGAGCTAACGTATAATGTAATTATATAGCTCGCACTGAACATTTAAGATTCTTGGACATAAATTAACAGGGTATACACATAACCAGGCCTGTCACAAACTTTTTGAAGACTTCGATCAGGCAGTCTCCTGCACAGTTAGTAAATCGTTACTATGAATCTCACTTTTAATCATCACGCTGACTTGTACCACTCAAAGTTACAATGTAATTATATTAGTTTCTCTAATATAGCTACAATTAGTTACATATTTAATTAGCTTCCCTACTCCTAAACAGCAAACATTTTCTTTGACTAACCTAGTGAGTCGTGCAAACCTTTATGCTTATCTTGCTGTCCATTGCAAGCATAGCTTAAACAGAAAGCTCACACTGCATTGTACGAAAAATAAGGAGTTAGGATGAAGGATGACAGATGGTTGGGAAATTAATTTCACAAGTTAGTGGATCCTCTGTTGACTCTGACAGACAAAATGAAAGAACAAGAAAGCAAAAGTAAGAGCTTTTCACGCTCCTCAGCTCTATTTTCAGTGTGCTGATCACGTTGGCACCAAAAGGTCCCAGATTAATAAAGACTTAATAGTTCATTACTGCTTTATTCATTACCAGTTTGTTTCATTTAAAATTTTATTACTTTTGAGGTCTGAAATGCCACAGCTGAAGTGAGGTTACAACGCTTTAAGGTAAAGGTCCTCCTACAAGGGCGAGGAGATCGGTGGGCAGAGGGGAGGGTCCCTGGCGCACAGGTGCCCAGAACCCTGCAGAAGAGCAGGACGTGAGAGCCCACCCGGAGCCTCTCCCACTGCGCCACCTGGTGGGGAGCTTCGGGAATAGATGGGTGAGCAGCTCTAAGCACATCCCCCGGAGCAGCATCAGCAACACCTGGGAGCTTGTCAGGAACACCAATTCAGGAACGCCAATCCTCAGGCCCCACCCAGACCCGCTGGGGCAGAAACTATGGCAATATTCTGCCACTCCGTCTTTGGCTTCATTTCCTTATATGCAGATTGACACCAGAACCAGTAGGTTGTTCCAGGATCTAGGACATGTAGCACATGCGTGAAGGAGAAGCATGGGGACTCGAAGAGACCAGATCCAGGCGTCTCCCTCTGACGTGGATGTTGAACAACAGGCTGTGGTCACCTCTGCCTTCCAGTTCTAGGCAGGAGTCTCATGACGGCAAGATGCCTCTGGAACAACAGTCACTTCTAAGCGCTTGCGTATTGCCACCAGACCTCCCTGGTCAGGGAATCTGGACAGTGACCCAGAACCAAGTACATTCCACTTATCTGGGGGTTTTTTTGCCACTACTTTTATTAATTATAGTTTCAAAATGGCATTAAAGGACCATAAATTGCACTTTTAAAAAACATTCTTTGGGTACAAAAGTGAGATTTCTGTACATGGAAACAGAAATTTTTTCCATTAAATCTGAGAGAAATAGAGAAAACAATTAATTCAACTCCCACCCATCCAAATCTAATAGTTTTCTTTTCTCACGTGCATCACCTGTCTTAGAATCAAAGATGTGCTGGTAAAACCGGAGATGCTGCTGTGAGAAGACTGGCGCACCAGGTGATTATTTATGATGAAGCAGGATTGGGCAGCAATAAGACGGAAGGACAACAACTGATTTTTCTCTAAAATAGAACTCTTAAAGAAATGGAGACATTTCTGCTTTGAAGGAATGACAGAATTTTTGTTCTAAGTTCTGCCAAGAGCCTCGCTGAAGCTCAGGGCCAGGCGTGTCCATCTTGTAAGACAGCTGGGGCCCAGTGGACAGGGCAGTGCTGCTGCTCATGGAGGAGAGAGGGCAGGAGGCCACCTGGCTGCAGGTGGAGCGTGTCCATGAGAACACGCAGAGTGACTGTTCCGTGTTCCCCAGGTGGTCAATGGAAAGAAAATGAGCTGGATGCATAAGAAGTGAGTTAGCTCAACCGAAGAGCAAATTCCTCTTCTGGAGGATCAATCGTCAAAGAGGGACGTAAAAGGCAGACGCGGGAATGTGGCAGCAGCTGCAGCCGCCTACTTTGGGATCTTACGAAATCTCTGCATAAAAACAGAGAAGGCAGAAGGCAAAACCAAAACCCGTGAACATTATTTACAACAAAACTCAGTGAGGTAGTATCTTCACAAACACCAACATAAAAGCAGGGCCAGGAGGAACCAGCGACAACCGAGACCTTCACAGCCTTGGCAGCTGCACAGGAGGAAGCAGAGGGCAGCGACCAGGTGTCCGATGGACCCAGGACAGAAGAGCCACGATAGAGCCCGCGGCGATCACTGGCCCGCACAGGCGTCGCCCTGGAGAACAGGAGCTGAGCCCGAAAGGGTTTTGCCTGGTCCAATAACACGTGTGAAGAAGGATCCACAGGGAGGGCTGCCGGGAAGTGGGGCAGCGAAGAATTCAGAACTGGCGCTGGGGCGTCCTTCCTGACAGGGTGGAGGGGAACAGAGGGTGTAGGATTGGGCACAAGGATCTGTAGAGACAGGAAAGAAGGTGCGGAGACCCATAGGGGAAGGGCTGAGAGCCAGGACGGCTCAGAAGGAAAGCCACCCAGAACAATAGAAGAGGGGGCTCGGGAAGTGAGACCAGGCCTCCAGCTGAAAGCTGGGGAGAGCCAGTCTCGCACCAAATTAGGCTGAGCCACAGCAAGTCTTTGAGGTTGATTCTCAAACAATGTTGCTAAAGGAAAGGAGGACACGAGGTAGCCTCTCGCCTTCCGGGGCCTTTGCAGGAACCGCTTCCCGTGAATTCGGAACAGGAAGCTCCCGTTATCTTCCCATCACTGGCTTCTTATTACGCAGATTTTAGCTTAAACTCATCAAAAAGTCCTTCCTGTAACCCCCAATCTAAATTACTTAGCCTTCATCACAGCACATTATTTTAATTCTGAGTAACATTTATCAATATCTGATATTTTTAAGTAAATATTTTATTGAGGTACACGAAACAAAAATATATGTAATGAGTTCAGCCAAGAATTTCCTTAAAACACCCTACGAAAACCAGATCTGGTCAACAAAGTGTAACCGAGCAAAAAGGGGCTCGTTCTGCTGGCCACAACCCGGTGCCAAGCAATTGCCAACAAGCCAGTGGTTGAGAAAGGAAAATTTATACGAATTTCTAGCATAGTCGGAAGATGGCAGACTCGTGTCCTGAAGAACCGTCTTAAATCTTGAATCACAGAATCTTGAGGCAGTTACATAGGGGAAATGGACAGGGGAGGAAGGGGTGAGGGATGTCGTTTCCAGTGTGATGAACTTTGAGGCACCACATTATCTCTTTCTTCTGTCATTCGTGATGGGGACCAACGCAGGATTTCTCTTTCTGGAGGTCGTCATGTTCCTGGGAGCTCAGAGAATAAAGTTGTCTCATTACAGCCAGGAGATATGCATAAGCAAGGGTCACAGAACTAGCAGATCATGCATTTTGTAAAAGCGAGAGGTGCTTAATCATTTAGGCTGTGTGCAGGCTGGAATGTATTCACAGAGACTAGTGAGTCCATCATGGTTACAATGTTGCTTCCTTTCCGCGAGGGTGGCTTCCCTCCCGTTAACTTAAGATCTAACTATTAGAAAAGGACCATTCCCTCCCGTTAACTTAAGATCTAACTATTAGAAAAGGACCAACGTTAGTCACCAGGCAAGAGAGGCACACACCTCACCCAAGTGCTTACAGCCTCGTCAAACCTTGAACGAGGAGTGCACTAGGAAGGTGAAGAGGAAGGGGAGAGTCTTGATGAAGAATGTTTTGAAACCTCGTGTGTTGGTATTATGTCTACTAAACTTCACAGGGTCCCGGGGGATCAATTCCTCTTTTCTCCGCTTCTCAGATGGGAGCTCATGGGTGTCTTGAATGGAGTCTTGAAACAAATCTCACCTGCTGAAGACCCAGTGGGCCCCCAGTTCCTGAGCATGGAGTCAGAACGAGTGCCCTCAGGGACTGCGAATCCCAACCGTGGCTCCTTGAACTGGCCTGCGGGCTCTGGCCAAAGCCTCCACACTACATCAGGAGGATGCTGCCTCCCTGGAAGGGACCCAGACGCTAGTTTCACCAGCGAGGTCTTAAAAGATGCGTGGAAGACAGTCCTACCATTGCCACAGTTTGGCCAATTAAAAACAAAACAAACACAGATGGACTTTGCAAACTTTTATTGTATTATTGTAAACCAGACCATGCAATAATTCCAAATTTGACTACTTTTCCTTATTGCAGCAAATTAATATCCGCCCCCCCCCCCAGTACCCTGGACGTCGCTATCAAATGGCACACCCCTAGGTCTCCTTTCACCCCATACAGCTAAGCAATACTGCCTACCCTCCCCAGCAAAAGGCCAAAATTTTCCAGAAAGGCCCTGGTTCCATGGGTGTGAGGTAAAGTTGAGGATGGGGATGACACAGAAGAAGAGGAATTAGATGAAAATCTACACAATAAATGGCGAGATACCCCCACCCCTGTCCTCTGTTCCCACTCAGCCCTGACAGTGCCAGCAGCTAGGCTTCCCGCCAGGTACAAAGAGAAGACGAGAGGATTCTCTCTTGGGAAGTGGCCAGCAGAAGAGAAAAGTCCATAGACACTGGTGGTAAGAACCCTCTCCACGAAACGGTTCAACCCAAACAGGGCCACCCACACACAAGCCCCACCCCAGCTCCCGATCAGACTTTGAGAGCCTCACTCCCAAACTGGAAGGAATGTTTGAGGGTCACCAAGCATTTGCCGGAAGGTTCTACCATGAAATACAGAGACCAACACAAATAGTTTTTTAAAAAGTGCAAGGAGGAAGGAGCAGGAGCAGAAAAAATTCAAATCACTATAGTATGTTCGAGAGATAAAAGAAGGATATCTGCTTCGTAAAACAATAACAGGGAGCTATTCAAAGCAACTTTCAGACAGCAAAATGAGCACTTTCAAATAAAAAAGTAACATAGTTTTTAAAATATCAATTGAAGCATCAGAATGAAGATTTTATAAGCTTCTGAAAAGTAGAATGAAAAGATGAAAAACAAGAGAAGAAAATAAAGAAATTACAAGATGGATTTGGGAGACCAAAATCAAAAGCTGGATACTCTCCAAACTTTTGGATCCAGCCAAACTGCCTACTTTCAGAAACTCAGGGTCTCAAAAAAATTAGCTTGCATACTCCCATCCTTAGGAAGCTACTTTAGAGTATGCTCCACAAAATGATGGAGAAAACCAAGAAAAAGAATGATATGGGTTCCAAAAACATGAGCTCCAGCAGAGGAAAGAATGGCCCAAGATGATGAAGAAGGAAAATTCCAGAACAACAGAGGGAAGAGAAGCCTAGAGAGCATCTAATACCGATTGGAGTGGGAGCTGAGGCCTCCAGGAGCAACATCTCGTCTCGGAAGAAAGGAGAAGGAGGGGGCGGGAAACTGAGGGATGACCTGGTGCGTTTTGGTTCATGTGGTCATCAGAGGTGGGGGAACTGGTGAGTGGCCACTGCATAGAAAAGTGGGTGCCAGAATGGGGCCCAGAGAAGGAAGAGTTGTACCAGAAAGAGAGCATAGTCATGATACGCTGTGAATCATATGGTTGTGACAGTGCAGACACTGCAACCTACCCAGAAATTATGATCTTTTATGAGAGCATGGAAAAGCAAATATTGAGGAGGTGCCAAAAGGGTTCTCTTCGGCCACAGTAAGAAGTCGACAGACAATACGTGAAACTAGAAATCAAGGAATTGCACTCCCAGCTTATCATGCATAAATGTAGACACAAAATCATATTACCCCCTCAGAGATTTAAATCTTGCCTTTGAGGAACAGGAGTTCGTGTGGAGGGTGGAGCAGGACAGCTTTTCTCTTTGTAAGCACTGAAACATTCCACTTTTAAAAACAACTGCATGCAATATTGTGATAAAAATCAAAACAAAAACCAAAAGATCCTCAAAGCTGCCTGCCGTTTACTGGGTGGTATTTAAGTTTGAAACCACGCTCATAGCGGCTTCTCCCCACCACAAGCCTCTTAGAACACAGAATATTTTCCTAAATGTATCCATCTGGAATTCACTTTAGCAGTGGTCGGTAGAGGAGATCTAATTTTGCTGTGGTTCGTTTTCTCTTTGGCTTTGTGGTTTAACTGATGCAGAGGTGACCCCGCGTCGTGCATCCTTCTCAGCCGAGTTGTCTTAGATGACACATCTTGGCGGCTGTGCCCACCCGGGCGTTGGCTTCTTTCGGGGGCTGATGCCGGGTCCCCACAGAGGAGGGAGGGCTGCCGGGAGGAGAAGCTGAGGGCTTTTGGGAGATGTTGGGGAGGGAGGAAAACAGGCCTGTGTGATCAAGGACGTGAGGGAGCGTCGGTGAGAGGAAGACTGAGGAGAGGCGCGGGTTTCCGCCCTAAGAACCCAGATGGAGATTTTTTTTTAAAGATTGGCACCTGAGCTAACATCTGTTGCCGATCTCTTTTTTTTCTGCTTTTTCTCCCCAAATCCCCCCAGTACACAGTTGTATATTTTAGTTGTGGGTCCTTCTAGTTGTGGCATGTGGGACGCCACCTCAGCATGGCCTGACGAGCGGTGCCATGTCAGTGCCCAGGATCCAAACCAGCGAAACCCTGGGCCACCGAAGCAGAGCAGGCGAACTCAACCACTCGGCCAGGGGCAGCCCCCCAGACAACAACTTTATCTTGAATTTTTGCAACCTGAGGAGCCACATCCCACTCCACCCCACCCCTGCCGTGTGTTTTTTTACTTTTCCCATTGTTCTGTCCTTGACCTTATTGACATTTCTTTAAACCTATTCTGCTAATATCTTTTTATGGTTCGTGGCACCATCCGGAGGTTTCCATCTCCCGGCGAGTGCTAAGTTTCCACCATTCGCCTTTCCCTCTAAGAGGCTAATTATGGTCAATCATCTTAAACACACTTTCTCTTTAAATCAACAGTCTTTTGGGTTGCTGTCCTCTGGTATGAAGTTCTTGCGTTTGGGAGAGCTTTTGTCGGTTGTGTCTACTGGGTCCTGCTCAGAGCACGTCGCGTTCCTCTGCATCTTGCGTGTTTCCTTTAAGCTCGTCCTCGTTGGAGATTTTCAGACCATCCGTGGGGCCTCTGGATGTTTGTCCTGTGTTCACTCCAGGACTGCTGTTCACGAACTTCTCCACTAGGTAGTGAATAAAGCTACTTTGCAATTTCTCAATATCTTTTCAACTGCTCTAAGGTTTGGGAAAAAAAACCATTTTTTCAAAAATGCATAAAAAACATACAGATAGGGACGCGCACATTCCCTTTTGCCTCAGGCTCTGCTACCACTCACAGCGCGCGCTGTAAGATCTCGCCTCTATTTAGTATTTTGTTCAACATAGTGGGCTTTTTGGGCATTGGTGCTGATTTTCTAAATATCACATTAAAATATTACTAAGGCTGATTACTGAGATTTTTGGTGCCCCCTTAAATTGTGCCCCGAGGGGAATGCCTCATTCTCCTCGTCCTAATCCTGGCCCTGCTTGGGTGGGTATTCTGTCTGCATCTAGTCATCCAAACTCCTGCTAAGCTGGCCTCAGGCGAGCCTTTCCTGTCACCTGTGAGCCCCCTGGGGACACGGAGGGAGGCACGGGAAGCGGGCCCTCACTCCCAGCCCACAGACTCCAGCGTGCACATTCCCAGCTGCAGCTCAAACACAGGGCGCGAGCTATCCATTGTGGGCAGTTAATTATTCAACACAAGTGTCCCGAATGTTCCTCTGTGCAAAGCTCTCTGGGGTGCAAGGGGTCCCTGCAGAAGGGCTGGGCCGGGCAGAGCCCCTGGGAGGAAGGGAGCTTGACGTCCGTGAGGGACAAATCCTGACCTGTACTTGTTTTCCCTCCTTTACATAATGGTCTCTCTTTCGGCTGGTGTAAATTACGCCACGCCTGGCTGTCCTTACATCTTTGTCTGTGTCTCTAAGTATATCCTTGGCAGGAGGCCAGAAGGAAACTTGCTGAGTCAGTTGGAAGGTATGCTCTTAGGGCTCCATCACTCCCGTCACCTGGGTGGGTCCCCTCCCTCAAATCCCCAGGGGGGCGGGGTAGGAGGTGACGTCAGTGATAATCCAAGGGTGTTTGCCTTTACCTCAGTCAGAAAGAAGAGAAGAGGGC
This sequence comes from Equus quagga, assembly GCF_021613505.1. Lineage (NCBI taxonomy): Eukaryota > Metazoa > Chordata > Mammalia > Perissodactyla > Equidae > Equus > Equus quagga. The sequence continues at coordinate 134,541,780 of NC_060272.1, forward strand.
AAGGGGAAAAAGGAGAAAAAAAAGTCTTCCTTTTGTGGCAGATCAAGAAATAAAGGGAAAAAAGGGTTTAAAAGGGTGGGGAGGCCCCTCCAGTTGCTTCTCCAGGTCAAACCCACAGAGGGATTAGGACCCCAGGGTGGAGGAAGGGCATGGGCAGGAGAGGAGAAGTTGGCAAGAAGTGAGGGACACGTCATGGGGAACAGAGAGAGACTTTCCGTCCAGGCTTAGCAGCTAGAGGAGGTTGGGATCGGCTCCTAGAAAGGAACTTGGAGATGGAGCTGCTGTGTCTAGGGGATAAATGCTCCCCTGACGGACCCTTTCATTTGCGGATCATTCTAAACTGACAGCAAACATACTCTGAAAGTTCCGAATGGGCATTCTCAACCCATCGGCCAAAACCACAGGGTCCTGCGTTCACACGGCTCTTTCTCCCCAGCTCCTTCCAAGCCCTCTGTGAGGCAGGCAGGAATGGCCATCTACACCCATTGGACGACCTCACCTGGTGGACCCAGGATGCAGAGCAGGGCATCAGACGGGGTGACAGGGTGGTTTCCCCCTCCCAGCTGCCACCTGTGCCCCCAGAAAACCCGAAGTCCCCACAGCTGATTTCTCAGGGCCGGTTTTCACCTTCTGCCCTCATCCCATTCCCCACGTCCCCCTTGGCCCCCAGGACAGGTGTGAGCAGTGGACCTCCACACCTCCTACCTCTGCTAGCCATTGCCCTCGCCCCCACCTTCCAGGAAGGGGGCCTGCCGGGGAGCAGGCGGTTCCCAGAAGGGAAATGTGCTCCAGGATGGTGCTGTGTTCCTGGGGTAGGAAAGGACAAGAGGGCCCCTGGGTCTGGATGCTCAGCCCACCAAACCCAAAGATATCGTTTCTTAGCAAATGTCTCCGGCCTGCACTCCGACCCCCCGAGACGGTCTGAGCTCAGATGGGGGAGTTCTGCTCCTGGGTCAGCCGACCACCCCCTGAACCAAGCCAGGCCCAGGAGCACGTCCATGTGATTCATTGGACGGTGTTGAAGTGCCTCTGACGGCGTTTCTAATCAGCGGAAGAGATGTCACGAAACAGAGAAGGAAGATAGATTTGAGTAATTACCTGCTCAGATTCTTCCCATCAAGAAGGGGGTTTTAATTAGCTAAATGGTCTCCCCCATGTTGAAAACAAGACCATGAGCCACTAGACATTCATTTAGGACGTTGTTTGAAATGGATGCATTATAGTTCATGTTCTAGAAGATTCATATAATTAGCCATTCTACTTTCGTTAAACTTTACAAATTTTTTCCCAATTTTTACTATTGTAAACAAAGCTCTTATGCATGCCCTTAATCTTTGACCATAGGTGGTGAACACTTTCATTTTTAAATCCAATATAATAGGTAAAAGAGGGTATTTCACTATTTTAACTTAGTATTGCTTTTTCAATTTAGAATAACTTTTTGAATATGTTTATCGCCCATTTCTTGGTGCACCTTCATCTTGGGGGCACTGTCCATGTTCTCTGAATGTGTTCATTGCTCTCACCCCACCCCCACCCCCACCCCCACTGGTGCGTGGTAACTCTTTCCTGCAGTGACGGCACCGAGTCTCTTCTCTTTTGTGTTTATTTTTATGCTTGGAGTCACCGTCCTCGCCAGAGCGGGCACTCATGTACCTACCACCTTGTAATTAAGAAAACTGGGCTCTAAGGGAAGAAATCTGCCCAAGCCTTAGATCTAGAAAGTGTGGGGGCCAGAACGGACCCCAGTCCTTCCTCGGGCTCTCCCCTCAGGCTTCCCCTGGTCAGCGGCCTGGCAGCCGGCATGAAGGAGCCTGGCGAGAGGATGGAGGCAGCCTCTCAGGGAGACCAGGGCCGTGGAACCTTGGTGAGCCTCCCTTCCAGCTGTATATCCTAAATCATTTCCCCAAACGCCAATTCCTTAAGGACCTTTCCCTGGGGAGGACAAATTTCCTGCAGAGACTGTGAGAAGAATATAGGGAGAAAGCAAGAGACTGCTGCTTGTACTTCTGCATCTACAGGAAGCTTGAAGACGCTGAGCTCTGACCTCAGAGAACGAGCATCGCTCATCCAGCGTCTTAGCGCAGGCGGATTCGGGCCAGGCCTTGCCCCGGGCGTCTGGTACATGGTTGGTGAAGCAGTGTCCTCTCTCTTCCCTACCACAACCTTGCACATAGCAGGGGCCGAATCACATCTGTTAGTCATTCCAATGTGGATTCACACACTGTAAAGTATTTTCGAGGCAGAAAGACAGGGAGTCAGAGAGAAAACCTCACCCTTCACATGAGCGGTCAGCCAGGCCTTTGCCTGTCCCATCTGAGTGGGACCCCACTCCTGCCACACAGCTCTGCTCCCCTCTCTTCAGGCCTGGCCCTGGGAAGTCCAGAGCATTCCCTATTGAACAGATACAGGGAGGCAGTCCCTGAGGATGACCACGCGGGCAGAGGACGGCCTGGGGCTCTGCCCTCCAGGAGGCTCAGTCTGGGGAGTCCCACGCCTCTTCAGTGGGGACAGTCCTCTGGGCAGGAAAATGGGGGTGGGGCACTGGGACTGTGGGCCCGAGAGCTGTCTGCTCACCAACCTGGGTGGTCTGGAGTCCAAACCCACGGCATGGACGCAGATCAAATTATAGACTCTGGGCCGCCCCAACACAGGGACACACGGGTGGACTT
>NC_060272.1:134544461-134583546 GCF_021613505.1 Equus quagga
TGGACTGGGGGGCCACCCCTGACAGACATGCAGGTGGACTGGGGGGCTGCCCCTGACACAGGGGCACGCAGGTAGACTGGGGAGCCACCCCTGACACGGGGACATGCGGGGAGACGGAGCTGTGGATGCTGGATTCGGGAAGGGCCCAGGCCAGACTGTGAACTGGAGAGAAGAAATGCATTTCACTCCTCTCGGACCCACTCATCTTACACTGGGGTTGCATCAGGCCCTGTGGGGTGAGTTGGGACAAGGGGGCTTGTCTCCAGGAAACTGCCCAGGGGCAGGGACAAGCCCAGTGTCCAGAAAGAAGCCACACTCATCGGGACAGAGGGAGGGGCGGGGAGGAATGGTCAGGGAGCACCGGGAAGGCCAGGCTGAGGGAAGTGGCCACTGTGCACGCAGAGAAGAGGAGGATCCGGCCAGGCGCACGAAGTGGCCGCAGTGGAAATCCTTGAGCTTTATTGACCATTAGACACCTTCGCCCCCTCCAAGAGTTTACAGAAGGTCGTGAGTGCTCCACATCAGTCAGTCAACACAAGGAAGGACAGATGGACCTTTTAGAATCCCTTTCTCCCCATCTAAGGAAACCCCTTAGGTCCTCTGCCTGCCTGTCTCCCCTGCATCGTGCCCTTCCGTCCTGACAACTTCCTTCCCTGAGAGGTTCATGTGGGAGGCCTCCCCACAGCAAAGTCCGCAGATCTTCGCATCCCCTTCAGCTCTGCGGGGCAGTAAGCGTGTGGACAGACCACAGCTGATTTAACTTGACTCCTAGTGGTTCACACTGACTTAGGTCATTTCTACCACTTTGCTGAGGCAGCAGCTTCAAGTGCTGCCCCCACAGCTGTGCTGGCTGGGGACCGGGGGGCCCTGGGGCCTCCCCCAAGGTCCCGTCTCAGAGGGAGGGACAAAAGCTGCTCCCGATGCCCAGCAGGCAACTCCACCGGCTAGAGCTGGGGCCAGAGCGGATTCGGAGGAGAACCAGGATGCAGCTGGTGCTCCTGGGGCAGAAGGGGCAGCTGCTCCCAGGCCCCTGGGGGGCTGGGAAAGTGGTTGCTGGAGCAACGCCCCTGGCTCCAGAGCTGGAGGCTGCCAGCCCCACCATGGCTGCTGTTCACCGGAGGGAGGACTCTGTCCCCACCCCTGCATAGCCCAGTCCTCACATGCCAGGAGCAGCCTGGGGTCCCCCAGGTGAGTCCCTGCGCCACCAGCTTCCAGCTGTGAGAAGGGCTGTGGGGAAGTGGGAAGTGGACACAGAGCTTCGGGGCTGAAGCCCAAGGAGGGAGAGCAATGGAAGTCTCCAGAAGGCACGCCCAGTGCGCTGGCTGGAATCGCCAGGTCAGGCAAGGTCAGATTCATGCCCAGGACACTAGCATGCTCCGAAATGACGGCTTGACCAGAAGTATCCTGTAACTCCCAGGAGAAGTGGCCAGCGTTGCTCTCAGGTCCCAGAAGGCCCTGCTGACAAGGGCAGTTGGGGGCGCAGCTTCCACCCCGACTGGGTCCTGGAACCGGGGCGTCTGCCTCCACGCCAGCCCTCCGCGGGGCGTTCTTTGGAATTCGAGCTCTCCGGTTCTGAAACCAAACCTGGGAGGCAGGGACGGAGAGAGAAGGAGAGGGAGAGAGACAGAGATAGAGGAGGGAGAAAGAGTGAGAAAAGATATTTTCCAATTAAGCCCAGTCCCATGACCACTGTCACCAAGTAGCAGGCGACTAGACGCTAAACAGCCGTCAAATAAAACTTCTACAGCGGAGAAGAAAAGCTCAATCCTTGGCTGGGCTGAGTCAAACTCCCACTGTGTGGCCCAACCTACCTTCCAGGCCGATCTCCCCAAAGTGCTCACTTTGCACGCGCACGCACACTCGCACACATGCACACTTGCACACACGCACACATGGGCACATGCCGGTGCTGCGCTGAAGCTGCCACTCTGAAACACCCCTGCCCCCGCTCGGCCTCCATCAAGTTCCCCGGCTTGCTGTCACTCCTGCCCCTTCTCCTCTCTACCCATCAACCACAAGGGATCCTTTATTTGCCAGATAATCTTTCAAGTAAGCCGCCCCCACGGAGGTGGGGGACTTGGGGAGACGCTGGTCACACGGTGCAAACTTCCAGTTATAACCTGAATGAGTGCGGGCTGCAGTCAACAACGCGGCATCAGATAATTGAAAGTTGCTGGGTGAGTAGATGGGAAATGTTCTCACCACCAAAAAGAAATGTAACCATGTGATGGGATGGAGGGGGTGGCTAAGCGGCAGTGCTGATCACATCACCATACGTAAGAGCACCTGTGTATCCAGTCGTCACTGCTGCACACCTAAACTAACCCAGTGTTACACGTCCAGTGTATCTCAGTGAGGCTGGGAACACAAAACGCGCACTGGAAAACAACAAAGAAGGCTCCCCAGTGCTTTCAGGAAGAAGTTTTTAAAGCCCGAGGGGCGGTGCCCTCTTTTTTCAGATATAAATTCATTATGAATTAAACAAGGATTTACCAAAATAATCAAACATGATTTAAAAAAATACTGGAGGGGCCGGCCCCATGGCTGAGCGGTTAAGTTCACGCGCTCTGCTGCGGCGGCCCAGGATTCGGATCCTGGGCACGGACAGGGCACCGCTCGTCAGGCCACGTGGAGGCGGTGTCCCATATGTCACAACTAGAAGGACCTGTAACTAAGATATAGAACTATGTACCAGGGGGGATTTGGGGAGATAAAGCAGAAAAAAAAAAAAAAAGATTGGCCACGGTTGTTAGCTCAGGTGCCAATCTTTAAAAAAAAAAAAAATACTGGAAAATAGCGAGGGGCTGAATATACAAGCTGACAAGGACCAGACCACAGAAAACGGTGGAACCCTGACCCACGGCCTCCACAGCCATCCCCTCCTGCCAACTCAGGACCGGCCGCCAAATTTGCTCCCCAAGCCAACACACAGGATGCCCCTCTGGGGGCCACCCCCGTGTCCACGCTGGTAGCCTCTGCAGGGCACGCCTGGACCTGAGGCTCCCCTCCCCGCCTGTCTTGGAGGCTCTGCCGACCCAGTGATGCTGCGCCAGCCCTGCCCACACTTGCTTTCTCAGGTCGTCTCTTTCCGAGATACAAGGAATAGGACGGACACCTCTGAGTAAAGCCCCTTTCCACCCCAACCCCAGGTCGGGGTCGGGTCCTCAGTGGGTCCTTTCCCCATGTCACCTGGGCTGAGTGAGTCCAGGGTGCAGGACAGCTGTCCCTCCCGCCTCCCTTCTGCTGCCCAGACCCAGGCGGCCCCTCCTCCTCTCTCCCCATTTCTGCGCAGTGCGCACGGCCTCCTCCCTCCGGCCCACCCTAGTTTTGAGATATGGTTCCACTCCCCACAGGACTAATTCCTCTTCTGGTGGCCCCGTGACCCCTTGCCCCGTCCGGCTCAGCCAGGCCTCCCCTTTGCTTTCCAGGAACACAACAGTGGCCTCTTTCCATGCCCAGGGGCAGGTGAGCCCCAAAGGTCTGACAGAGAACAGGAGAGCTAACAAACAACTGGCCAAGCAGTTTTCTCTGCTTAGGGGAAAAAAAAAAATCCTCCAGCAAATTGTAAGACAAAGGCCCCATCCTACAAAGGCCCAGTTCCTGGAACTCCGCCCTGGCTCCCTCCTGCACATGCCCTGGCCTCACGCTGCGTGCACCCAGCTGCTGGAGTACGCTGGGTGCTGGGTGCTGGCCTGTGCCCAAACTAATCCAGCTTTCTTCCCTCAGGGCCTTTGCAAATGCTAAACAGATCTTCCAGCAAACTTTGCCAGCCCCTCTGGGCATAACTGCGTGTTTCCCAGGTGCCTCCTGAGGGACCCCAGCCGCTGAGCCCATCTGAGACCTTGAACTTCAGGGTTTCCCCTCCCGGCTCCAGGAGCTGTGAACTGTAACCCTGCACCATTTATGGAAGTTCCAAGGCCAGTTCTTTGGACTGTAAATGATCATGGAGTTGGACCTGCCTCTCGGGGTTGCGATGCAGTCCTGGTGGGCTGCCTGCCCCCACTCTGAGGGAGGTTCCCCAGCCAGCTGATAAGAGGCCCCTGCGAGGCTTTCCTTCTCTGGAAATCCAATATCACTGCCTAGGGCTACAGCTAAGCTTTTCTGTACCCTGGGTCACTTTGTATTTGTAATGTTTGGAGCAGCTGGGGGGAGGGGGGCTCTGGAAAGATATGCAAATTCATCAGGAAAAATTCAGCTCAGGTTCCTACCACTTCTAAAGATAGGAAGCACCCCAGCCCGCGTGGTCCGGGTTTACCTCTCTCTGCATACTGCGCGCTCTTGGTAACCCTTCTCCCTCCGGGCTGTCGTTTAATTACCTCTGGGGTTATGCAGACCTTTTAAAAATAAAATTCTTAACAGTCGCCTGCTACAGAGCAAACCCTCAGTGGGTGGTCATTCCTACTCCAGCAGCTCAGGTTCACTCCACCATCTTCATGAAGCATCTTGAAAGGAGCTGGGTAGGAAATGGTGGGGTGGGGGACCCCGGGAGCTGAGGCACACTGTGGGGTGACCAGGACTCTGAAGACACGAGAACCACCTGGGGACAGTTCCAACTCCCCGGCCCAGCTGAACCCCAGACGGCAGGAGACCAGGAAGCTCTCCAGGCGATGAGAGCGTGCGGTCCAGGCCACAAGCGGGTGTAAGGCAGGGGTTGTGCTCGCTGCAGACACCTAGCGGCTAGAAGACATCTACACGCCCAGCCCACTCCTGAAGATTCGGACTCCAACGCTCCAGGGTGGGTCCCTGACAGTCTGGGATTGGAAAGCGCTGGTCCAGGACAGAGACCGAGATTCTGGCTATGCGTCACAATCAGCTGACTCGGAGTCCACTGGGGGCAGAGGTTCTTCTCAAACTTGACCGCACACTTCCATCACCAGGGGGCCGGGTGAGACTCCCCATTCCCAGGCTGCACCCAGACTGTCATGGCAGACTTCCTGGTGGCAGGACCCAGCCCCCTCGGGGGATTATGGTGTGTCCCCACGCTAAGACCCAGAGGACCAAATGATCCAGGACCCCTGGGACCCTGACACCCTTTTGGGGATGCCTGTGAGGTCAAAACCGTTTTCTTTACAACACAACACCCACAGCCTGTGCCCCATCTCCCTCGCTCCCTCTCGGGGACTTCCCAGAGGCTGGAGACCCCGGCCATGGGTGGGGTGCAGAGCAGCTCTGGGCGCCCACCTCCCAGCCCGCTTCCACTCCCATTCCCCACATGGCCTTCTCTAGCTGTGAGCATATGGTTGCTTTTCTTGAAAAACAGCTTGCTTAAGTTAACATGTAATGGGTTTATTGTGGTTATTTTTAAGTGAATCAGTGAATATATTGAAATATCTCAGATTCCATTTTTAACACAGTAAATATTTGGCACCTTAGACTCGCCCCATCGCTGGAGTTGTAACCTAAGTTCCTGATCTTTATTTTCGCACCCAGTGAGTGGGGATAATGCCCACCTCACAGGGCAGCTGAGAAGATTAACTCCAACTGACGTTTTAAGCCAGGGTTTAAACAGACTGCCAGTCTGCCCTCATCAGCCCCTCCCTCCAGTCAAGGAGCACAGATTCCCACTCACCTGAATTCTTGACTCAGGGATCTGGGTTTGTTTGGCCAGCTCTTCTCTGACGGTGATGTCAGGGTAAGCATCCTTCTCAAAGGCCTCAGTAAGAATCTTGTATTGGCTTTTGTTGAACTTGGTCCTCCTGCGCCTCCGGCCTCCTTGGGGTGCTGGAAGAGACACACGCCTCGTAACCGAGAGGGCGTTAGCCTCAGGCCTCACATCTGGTCCCCTGAGACTTGCTCCCGACCGTCCAGGGCGGTGTAGACCCTGCAGCCTCCGCTGAGAAGGAACTTGTTTCCAGGCACGGAGCTCTCTCTCAGCCCCTCATCCCTCGGCAGACCTGGCTCCCAACTGCCCTGGCTCCCAGCTCCGGGCTCCACCTGCACATCCTACAGAGACTACGAAAGCCAGTGCGTCCCACACAGTTCTCGGGGAGTCTGCCATATAAACTCTTAATTACAACTAGACACCCACGTCCAGGTCCTGGCCTGGGCCTCTGGTCTGCCGACACCCCATTAACATGTCTCTACCACCTGAGCTAGGACGCAACTACGCAAACACTAAGAGATGCCAAAAACCGGAACAGAAGGAATTTCACGAGAGAAAAACTCACACTGGGGAGTTTCTAACACTAACGCTTATATTCTCCCTGTGACCTGGGGAAGCTCCCAGCCCTCCATTTTAGCTCCGGGCCCCCACCCCAAGTCCATCAGAGCCGGGCTCTCCTGATTCAGTTCCAAAAGGGATTCACTCCACGAAGAAAAATGGGCAAAATTCAAGGCCCCATGAGGCTGGGCTCCTTCCCCCAGCCCTCCTTGGAGCTCCGGAGCACCTCCCCGCCCCACAGAAGAGAATTTTCCAACTTTTGAGCTGAAAGAACACTGTACCGACCCGGACACCTCCTTGCATCCTGAGCTCCTGGAAGGCGGCTTTTGAGGGTCTGGCCTGTGGTGTGGCCTTGCCCCTCTCCAAGTCTCAAGGCCAGATGTCACAGGGCGCAGAAAACCCCCACCCACATCGGGTGAGGCTGCCCTGAGAATCCACGAGAAGGGCCCGCCCGCCCCCGAGCCTCTCCGCTGACCCCCGGCCGCCCGGCTCCTGGAAGGACTCACCGTCTGAAGACATGCCCACAGCGCGCGCAGACCGGCGGGAACTGCCGCCCGGCCTCCCGGATCCTGCGGAAGGTGGTGGGACCCGCCCAGGTAAGCCCTTCCTAGCACTTGGCAAGGCCCACCTCCCTCGACGCTAATCCTCTCTGGAGAGGATGGTCCCGGGAGTGGCGGATATGGTCCCGGGAGTGACGGATGCGCTTCCGGCTTCCCTTCGGAGCAGGACTTTCCCCCCTCTGCTCTCGGCCTCGGGCCTCGAGGAGCAGCGCAGACCCCGAGGGCACCCGGGGCCGTGCTAAAGAAATAGGGCTGCGGTTGCCAAGACAACCACGCATTGGTGCAGGCCACGCTGGCCACGCCCGTCCCCAGCGAGGGGCAGGCCGTGGATGAACTGGTTACAGAGTGAAAAAGAAGCCCCCGCTTTCACCCCTCATGCGCCCCCGCTGCCCACGTGCCGCTCAGAGACCCCCAAGCGCGGAGGTCGGCAGAGAGCCACGCTCTTACACAGTCACTGTACCCTCCGATGACAACGTGCAACGTTGTCTGCACAAAACGAGCTTTGATAAAGCAGCTGCCACGGGCTGACCCAGCACCTGGAAGGCGGCGAGTCCAGGTCGAGACTCAGGTTTCCGCTGTGTATCAGACCCCCTTTTCTGGAACCTGATGGATTGATAACTCCCAGGGATTTTTAGTAGCACGTAAACCGCGTCCGTGGAAAGGACCCTGGCTGAGAACTGCGCCAGGCGCGGGCACCAGGGGAGGGGCGGGAGCGGGCCCACGGGGAGAGCCGCCCTCAGTTTACCTCACCTTGGCGACTGGCAGGGCGGGACGTTTGCTACAACACATTTTAAAGATCAAGCGTTCCCTTTCAAGCTACATAGAGTGGGTTGGTTTGGTTTCTGGCTGGATTAATTTGCAAATAAAAACGTTTTTGGGCATCCTCGTGGGCTTGCCTCAGAAAGAAAAAGAAGGAAATTATTTCCACCAAAGTCTGTGCTGAGCTGAAAGACAACTCTGAAAAGGAGCAGCCTCCAATAAACAGGGGTGGAGCCGCCTGGGTGGTGTAGTGGTTAAGTTCATGTGGCCAGGTTCGTGGGTTCGGATCCGGGCGCGGAGGTACACGCCGCTTGTCCAAGTTCTGTGGCGGCGACTCACGTATGAAATAGAGGAAGATAGGCACAGATGTCAGCTCAGGGACAATCTTCCTCACCAAGAAAAAAGAAAGAAGAGCAGGGGTTGAGAAGTAGAGCGGAAACTAGCCCTGAGAGCTGCTGAGGCCTGACGCGCAGGGCCTGCCAGCGCCTTCCCGCCGTCCAGGAGAATCCCCTGTGGGCCCCGCGCGGATCCGCGCCCGGCCGCAGCGCGGGATGCTCCTGGCCTGCTCCGAGGCCCCCAGAAGCTCCCGGCCCTAAAAGGCTCCAAACCGGCGCCAGTTCTGGTTAGGAATGACTCCGACGCTGCCGTCCTGGAAGCGCGGGCTCCGCCTGAGTATGCTCAGCGTCAGAGAGCCCGCCCGGCCGGAAGAAGGGCCGTAAGGGTATTAAAGTCCCCTCCTGCCCAGCGGACAGCCAGGCCAGCTGCCAGCAGTGTCGCTTCCCCACCCCGCTTCTGGGGGACGGCGGGGGTGAAGCTTTCTGCAGGGAGGAGAGAGACGCCAGGGGCGCAGAGGTGCGGAGAGCGGGGATCCCACGCCCGGGAGACTTGCGTGGGGGGAGGGGGCGCATGGAGCCCCACGCGGGGACGGGCTGCAGGGGACCGTGTTGGGAGGGGACAAACTGCCCCGTCGTGGCGGCGGAGAGCGGTCAGGGCAGAGCAGACGCCGTGGGCGCCCCGGTGCGGATCTGTGCTGCGGACCAAGCCCTGCGGGTCCTGACCAGTCCTCCGGTCCTCACCGCCGCCCAGTCTCCGTCTCCTCAGGAGCCAGGCCAGCCCTGGGATGCTGACCGGTCTTGGCCTGGCGGCGGTCCTGTGTCCTTCTCTGAAACAGGCCGCCAGGGCATCTCTGTCCAACGCGGCGGCCGGAGCCACCCGTGCTGTCGGTCACCCGCCCATGGTGAGTCCACGGCGACGCGCTGTGAGTGCAAGACACACGCCGCCTTTTCAGTGCAAAAACAGAATGTGAAACACCTTGATGATTTTTACATCCGATGCGTGCTCGAAATGATGATGGTTTTGACATTTGGGTAAAATAAAATATATTATTAAAATCAATGTCACCTGTTCTGTTTACCTGTTTAACATGGTTACTATAAAATTTAAAATTACATGTGTGGCTCCAGCCAAGAGCCCGGGACAAGGGGCACCACAGCTGCCAGTGGCCCACATGCTGTGTGGCAGAGCTGGGGATGGCTGGGGCCCTGGGACGGCGCCCTCCCCAGAGGGACGCCAAGTCGCCTGCATTTATGGACAAATGTTCACGTCCTCCTCTCATCTTCTTCCCAAATCATGCTGGGAAATGGTTGCCAACTCTTGGCCTGGCTCCTCTGCCTCTCCCCGCCTCCCTGGAAGAGACAACCAGGACCCAGACCACCTGGAAAGCTGATAGCTTCCCAGGCACGTAGAGTTCCCAGAAGAGAGATGCATTTGGAGATTGCGAACGTTTCCTCATGGAGAGGGCCCGCTCTCACCCCGGCCTTGTCTGGAGCCAGCCTCGCCTAAGGTCGCTGCTTTCGGGGCCTCTGCCTCTGCGCAGTGAGATAGGGTGACGGCTGTAGGGAGACCATCTCTAAAGCTTTGCAATGCAGACAGGTGGCCCTGGGCCCCAAGTATTTGATGACTCCAGGCAGGAGAGTTGCACCACCTTGGGTTTGATGTGCCTTTTCTCCAAGTTTTTTTCCATAAGAGATTATAACTGTGAGTCACAAAATTACCATAAATTACCATGGGGCTGTGACTCCAGGGTGAAGGCCAGACGAGAAATCACTTCCCCAAGGGGACCACACCCGCAGTGGCCGAGCAGACGTTTCACCCGAGCCTCAGACTTGGCGCAGGCCTGCTCCCGGCACCACCCTGGACAGGGGGCCTTGAGTCGTGGTCTCCACGGAGCATCTGGCTCCCAAGACCGGGCCTATTCAGTTACATGTCACTGGAAACCCGGGGCCTAGGGTCAGGACACAGCAACTGAGGCAAATCCCTTCTTCCCCATCTTAGTTTTGTTTTGTTAGTGTCATTAGGCAAATTACAGAGGAAAATATACCCTACAAATGAAGTTAAACCCAAAAGTCCCACCGTTTTAAAAATGATACAAAATTCAAGTGAAACACCTCCCTCACCACAGCCCCCACCTGTCCTCCGGTTGCAACCCCAGGAATAACCATTTACATTGTTTTTCCAGAATTTTCTTGTCTTTCTACACATGACATATTATTTATTTGACAAAAACATAAACTGCTAAATCGACGAGACTACCGCATGTGCTTCCTCCCCCTGGACGTCCCCTCTGACTGCCCTGATGCGGCAGGTCAGTCCCGGGGGGGTCCCTGTCCTCCTTCCTGCTCCACCGAGCAGCGTGCACGTTCCTTTCCGGTCTGAGGAGCTGCAGGGAACGTCTTGGGGGACTGACTTCTCTTGGCAAGATCCCAGCAGTGGGCCAAGAGGGAAGGGGTGCTGGCCGCAGCTCAGTAGGACTGTCACACACAGGACGCTGGCCAGGAAGCCTGCAGGGCAGTGCCCTCCGGGGAAGATTCCCGGGGACAGACGGAGGATCCTGAGAGCGGAAGGGGGTCCCATCTACCAAGCAGCCAGCCGTCAGGAAGGAGCTCACCCCTGTTCAAACCCTTCAGAGAGAGAGGATTGCGGCTGGTCTTCCCTTGACAGAGAACGTGCAGGCTGATCTTAACGCCCTGGCTGTGTGTTGACTGTCACAGCCAGCCTCACGCAGGAGTCCACCCGCCAGCTCTCCATGTGCCTTTTCACACCCTTGGGATGGGCAAGGAGCTCCGACCCAAACATAAAAGCACTCGCCATAAAGGGAACAAGGATACATTTGACTTCATTAAAACTAAGAACTTTTCTTCATCAAAAATCTGGGTTAAAGAGGGAATGACAAGCCACAATGGGCATAGACATCTGCGGTCCACAGATCCTTGTGCTCTGCCAAATCGTGGCCCCATATTCGTTACTGGGGCTGCCATGACGATCATGCCAAAGAAAATAACTTTTTTTTATTGTGGTAAAATGTAACACGAGATTTGCCATTTGAACCATTGTTAAGTGTATGGTGCAGTGGCATTAAGGACATTCGTGTGGCTGTGCAGCCATCACCACCATCCATCTCCAGAACTCTTCATCTTGCAAAGCTGAGACTCTGTCCCATTAAACACTCCGCATGCCCTCCCCCAGCCCCTGGCCCCCACCATTCTGCTTTCTGTCTCTATGAACCTGGCTACTCCAGGGACCTCATATGAGTGGAATCACACAGCATTTGTCCTTTTGTGAGGGCTTATTTCACTGTCCTGACTTCGTTAAATTAACATTTGTTAAATGGAGCCCCAGGGTGCTGGGTGGTGAGCCCTGGTTCAACAAAAGGCCAAAGGGAATAGAAATAGAGAAGTTTATTACTCACAGATCCTGGAGGGGGTGCCTCGAGGGGTCGCGTGGGGAGGTCGAGGCAGGGTGCAGGCAGACAGAGGCAGGACCTGGGGCAAGTTCCCAGGCTAAGGGCAGACTGATCACTTCAAGCCCGAGAGAGCAGGGTTTGGTGAGCAGATTGGGTGTGTCCTCTAAGGGGCGCCCACAGGGGAGGCCTGCGGAGGGGGAGGACTGTTGCTCGCAGGGCGGCTGGGGACTCACCCCAGGAATTCACATTTGCTTGTGACTCTGCGGGCTGTTGTCTAGTACGAGCTCTCAAGGGAGGGACCTGTGCCAGTTCAAGGCCCCTGCAGGCCACTGGCCACACAAATGGAAGCTGAGGCAGCAATGCCGTGGAACAGCTTAGCTGAACTCTGGACAATCCATCCTTGATGCCTGGGCATCAGGAATAGCAATTGCTTGAGAAGTGATGTGTTAGAGGACACGGGTGTTGTTTTCTGAAGCCATTGTAAAGCACATCAACCCAAAGCAACCACAAGGAAGACTCTGATGAACAGACTCGCTCCTGTTTGAAATCCCATGCTTGGCCACTGCCTAGGTGGATGGCAAGAGTCACGAAAACAAATCAGGGAACCGGGTAGGGCAGGACCTGTTGAGGTATCTTAGTGAAATTCTGCATGACCTGCGCACTTTGAGACGTCTTCTGAGATTGGCCTGTCTTGTCCTGAGCTGTTAATGGGCGTGCAGCAAGAGGTGCCCTGTAAAGAGCAGACTCCGCCCCGTTCAGCCAGTAGGAATCTACCACCAGCCAAATGTCCACCACCATTTGTGCTGGTGAGTCATGCAGCGTCAGACTCGGAGTGTGGCGTGTCTGCGTGGGGTTGGTTAGGGTGCTTGATAACTGCTGAATGGCTTTTAATATTTGACCTTGTTGGGCTAGGGCGTTGGCACCTGCTCCTGTGTGGCCAGTCCAGTGGGGATGGCCAGTCCCAACAGCACAGGGGCAAGAATGGCCCTTTGGGTGAGCGAGCAGATGTCTCCAGTGGAGAGGTGCTGGACGGTGAAGGGTGGCTGGAATACAAAATGTAACAACGTTGCAATGATAGAGGTCATCTCCCGGGTGGCTTGTGGGTGGGGAGGGTCAGGTGGACGTGCACCTGGCCCCTTGAGTCGGGTCCACAGTAGAATCAGAATGAGCCGTTGTTTACCACGGGGGCGGGGGGGGGCAGTGAGTCTGCAGGGTGAAGTCCAGCCTTGCGTTGGAGCAGAGGTGGCCGCCCCTCAGAAAGCGCCACCGAGGGGGTTTGTCATTTTGATGCTTACCCGTGGGACCCACTGTTTGGGGTCAGGGTTTAGTCTGAACAAGGCTTGCGGTGCTTTGGAGGGAACTGGCACAGAGGCTGGTCGCCAGGAAGAGCTGCAGGATAGACGGTGACACAGGGCTGGAGGTCTGGCTCCTCTCAACACAGATCCAATGTCATTTTACCCGAGAAGCCTGGGCTGCCATCTCAGAGGTTTGTAAGGACATATTGGTCATGTCAGAGCTGGCCTACTTGGTTGTGGTGGACACGGGGAGGGGCTCATGGGGACGATGGGGGAGGAACGAAGGTGGGAACAAGGAGCGGGGTGTGTCATGGGTGCGTGTGGTGGGCAGCGGCAGCTGGAATCTGTGCACGGAGCAGCGAGCACCGCAGCGAGAGGTCCCTGCCCGTGGGTCTGGGCAGGTCAGCTCGGGTGGTGCAAGGAAGTGCCTCACTGCACCCGGCGGGGTTTAGGACCCATTGTCTGGCTTGCCCCGGGAGAACGGTGGCTAGTGCTGCTGGGCAGTCAGGCTGGGGACTGACCCACAGAGCCACAGAGTGTTTGGTAAAAGGCAAGGTCTGCGAGGCAAGCAGTTAGCTATTCCAGGAAAATAGTCTCTATAGGATCTGCAGAGTGGGTCACCTTGAGGCATTTGTGCAAATTGGCCTCCAGTTGACAGTCACTGCTGTCCTGGTGTGGAGGTGACCTGGGGTGGGATCCCAATGTCCAGTGAGGTTGAGGGGCATTGTCCCCCTTGCTCTCTTGAGCTGGGGCAACAACTGTCCAAAGTACTGGTGTATTTGAGGGTGATGGGGGCCAGCCCAGAGGGGGTGGCCTTCCTGGGTGGAGGCCCGTGAGAGGTGGGGGGCTGGCTGGTGTTCAGTCCTGAGTCTGGGTGCTGGAGGCCTGCCTGAGGATGGGACTACAGGTGTGGGCTCTGCTGCTGGTGGAGCAGATCTCAGAGAGCTCCGTCGGATCATCAGGATGCCGCTTGCAAAGGAGCGTGCGATGTCCGGGACCGAGCGTTGCTGGGCCTCCGTCCACAGAGCATACGGGCTCTGGGCGTGTTGGTAGGCTAATTGGGGGAACACTTCATGGATGGCAGCTTTCCAATCCAGAGATTGCCCCTAAATTCTGGTAGGATCGTTAGAGCACAACCCTGCCAGCCAGGTGGGGCTGACGTGGTTACACTGGGAGGGCCTTTCTGCCTGGAGACACGCTGGCCAAAGCCCCTCTAACGGCCGGCCAGCACCTGCCGCTCAGCCATCCTGCATGCTGTGGGTCACCTGGCTGGTTCTGTCCAGCACCTCTCCTGCGACAGGTTAGGCCCAGGGTCCACTAGCCACAGGCGGGGAGACCGTTTGCATTTGACCAGCTTGTGGGGCTTCCTCAGGGGGGGCAATCTGGTACTGACCAGGGGTGAAGTGTGGCTGCTGTGGAGCAAGCCGTTGACCTCCTTGTCCAAGGTAGGGTGCTGATAGAGGCCTCTGGATTCCAGGATTCCTTCGTGGCTTTCATCCCAGTGTGACCGGCATCCACTGGGCAGAGGGCCTCTTCTTTGCTCTGAGATCTGCATGGTTCCACCACTGGATCCTGGAGCTGTAAGGTCAATCTCCTGGTTGATAAGGAGATTACAGGATGGGAAGCAGCATTTCTGGAGGGAGCAGCCAGGCAGAGTCCAGTGAAAGCATCCATGATGGTGGTTGCGTACCTCCTCGCTCCAGCAGAGGACTGCTCACAAATGGGGTCTGTCACCCCAGGGCACAAGTCCCCACCTGGGAGCCTTCCAGAGTTTTCTTTGGGAACAAAGGGAGCAATTACCTACCACCACTTTCGCTGGAGCTGGGTGAGGGGGCTGCCCGCCTGTGTGCCCATCAGTGATGCTCTCACTCCCTCACGGCCTGATGGAATGTGGGCCCACTTTGCTAAAGGGAGCGGTGTCTCTGGGGAAGGAGCTGTGTCAGGGCTGTTTCTGATACTCTGGGAGGTGGCTCACGCGGGGCCTTGGAACAGGTACATAATTTGCATAAGGAGTCTGTACTGTTTTTGTCCTGTGCTTCTGGACTATATTGGCGTGTATGCGCAGAGACACGAATGACCCTAATCAGCACGTGTGAGTGGGCCATCTCTTTGCAAAAGGAGCCGCCCCAGGGAGGCCCTTGTCCAGACCAGACTGAGAGCCATGGGTTACCCCAGGAACCAAGAAAAATGTATGTTCTTGGGAGTCTCATTTTTAGGGCCATTTGTAGAGCCAGGTACACTGCCACCAGCTCTGCCACTTGGGCCGAGCCAGGAGTGCCCTCCTCCACCAGGGATATGCTGCCGGTGGGATGATGCCCCGGCCTTCTAGTAGGCTGCTTTGTGCACGATGGTGGTGCTGCCGTAGGTGGAGAACATCGACTCCCTTTCCATGTCAGACTGTTGGTCCCAAGGGCCTCCCCAAACTGCTAGAGGTGCCGGCAGTGGGCTGCCACGAGCTGCCCCTCCATGTCGGAGGGCAAGGGGTCGAGGATGGGGGAAGCCACATCCTCCTGTCATCCAGAAAGGCCCTGACATCAGGTTTAGCTCTTTCCTGGAGGCACTGTTTCCATTTCAACAGTGAGGCCTGTGGGGCCGTGCCGGCCTCTGCTGAGCTGAATGCCTGTCCCAAGGCAGGACTTGTGTGTGAGGCAACACCACTGTGAGCCCATTAATGCTTCCACCTCAGAAAGAGCCTAGGAGGCTGCCAACATTTGGTGCACCTCATGGTGCGTGCCGGGCCGCTGCTGGGGCCAATGTTTGGTCCAGAACCCACGGGCAGCCAGGTGGAGCCAGAGATTCCATGAAGTGTGATGAGGTATCGCCCGTGACTCAACTCAGAAGTCTGAGCCCGGAGGGACCCGGGGTGGGGCCGGCAGTAAGGCAGTTTGCTGAGGTTCTCCCCAATGGAAAGAAGCCAATTTGCGTGTAACAGCATAAATAGGCCTAAGTAGGATGGAAAAGTGTGGAATGTGTTGTTTCCAAAGGTGAAGAGACTTACTATGTGCTGTGCCTGCTGTAGTGTGGTGGAAGGCCTGACTGTGAGGAACTGAGGTTTCACAGCAAGAGAATTTCACAGCCCTGGGCTGACCACATTATGCCGAGAAACTTGACAGAAGTGGCTGATCCTTGGATCGTATTCAGGGCAAGGGCCCATCCTCCGTACTGTAAATGATAAGTTTCTAAGTGTAAGTTTTCCTGGACAGGATCTCAGGGCCCCCGTAGCAGAACGTCCTCTATCTGACGCCAAAGGCGGCGGTGGGTGAGTGTGCGTGCATTTAGAGCTCGTCTGCACAGGTTGTGTGCGGTGGAGGCTCTTTAGATAACCCTTGGGCTGCAGAGTAAAGGCGTGCTGGGCGTCTTCGAGAGCGAAGGCAAGTTGAGGTGGTGACTCTTCAGTAACCGGGACCGAGTAAAGCCTGCTGGGTAGACCCTAGGGCAGCAGAGTAGGGCCCTGACCTTTTGGATGGTGTGTACCATCTCTGTAATGTTGGGGATGGGAGCCTGAATGGTGGGAACCTGGGCATTGAGTTACGATAGTCAGTTGTTACTCTCCATTCACTGGTGGCAGATTTTAACCCTGGCAGATAGGGCTCTTGCAGGTGCCATGGTGACCTCATGAGCCCGGTGTCAAGCACGTCTCTAATGACAGGCTGAGGCCCTCTGTGCCCTGCGTCAGCTGACAGTGTGGTGCCCTTACTGTTCACACCAGAGAAGGCAGTTGGACACGTCTCCATTTGGCAGCTTCCACAAGAAAGGCCAGAAACTTGGATCTGCTCCTCCAGGCGTGTCCCTGGGTCAGCATCCACACCTGTAGTATGGTAATATACCCATAATAGGAAAGGAGAGGGCTGGGGCCACCACCACCGGCAGCTGTGTCAGAAACGTGGTGCCAAGAGACACATCCAGCTTAATGTGCGCTGCCTTTGCGGTCTTCCCGCGGCGCCTCGTGGGCTAGACGAGGGTTCCTGCCCCTGGGGTGTTCAGGAGTGTCACCTGCAGGCGCCGTGACTTGGGCCCTGCGTCTAATTGAGTCAGGAAAGTCTGGTTATTGGCTTTGTCTCAGTGGACCGCCACAGTCATGAATGGGCAGTTTTCCCTGGGAGGTGGGAGAAGCTCTGGGGGAGCCACTGAGTCCCTGGCGTGATGCTCTGGGGGGCTGCCGGGGCTGCCAGGCCTGCAGGTTGGAGAACTCGTTTGGGGCAGAGGGAGCCTCGGGACCCTCTGAGGGCCTGTGCGCCGTTGAGCTTGGACTCTGGAGCGAGGTGATCACTTGTTTTAAAGAGAGGAGCTTGTGCCTTGTGCCGGGCTGCTCAGATGTGAGCTCACTGGGGACCCCTAACGGCCGACCTGCTGTATAACACCTTCTGCTCCTTAGGCTCCTCCTGGGCCTTGCTTCCTGATGGGGTTGGTGTGGGGGCTCCAGGGACTGGAGGTGGGAAGGGTGCTCTGTGAATTGGGATCTGCGGCCTGGCACTCCAGGGCTGGCCTTGGGGTTGTGGGCCACCGTGGTTCTGTACAACCTGAGAGTCTGGGTGAGCATCTCCTTTGTGACAGGCCACCATGTCTATTCCCTTCAGGGCCTCCTGAGTTGTATGGGACGTCCCACAAAGTGGAGGAGTGCGGTCCTGTAATTGGTGGGGGCGGTCCTTGTAAGAAGTCTCTGGATTCGGGGTCTATTGGAGTCTCTTCGGGATTGGAGATGAAATCCTGGTCACCTGGGTTGCCATGTTCTCAGAAGTGGTAGACCCACTGGACCATGTCAATCTTACCGAGAGGGAGTGGGGCTTCATCTAGTGTGAATCTTCTAATCACAGCTTCCGTCAGCTGTGAGCTTTCACATAGGTAACTGCGATGGCAGGATGAGCCCAGCCGCAGCACATGAACCCCTGTCTGCAGGGGAGGGACTCCCCCTGTGTATCTCTAGAGCTGGTGCCTTTGGATTTGGACTCTCCCTCCTCATTAGAAGCCTGATTATGGCATTGGGATCATCTGCGGTGGCAGCCTTTGCTCAGATTCTGGTTGACTTAGTGGTATGGGTCCTGAGGCAGCCCCTCATGGGTTGAAGGATTGGGGTCACCTGTGTCTCTCAAGAATTTGGCCCTTAGGTTCTGGGGGTCTTTAAAATGTTATGTACTTGGGCGTCCTTAGCCAGACCCATAGGAGGCCGCTTTCCTCTCCGGGGTGTCTCAGTCGACCTCACTGGGATCAGGGTCAGACCCCACTAGTACAGTGGCCCCAAGATCGTCAGGACTGGCCCCTACACCCCGAGGGACCAGAGCCTTTGCGCCCAGCCCACTTCCTCAGCGTTCTGCATTTCCTAGGAGCCTGCTAACCTCCTCGGGCGCTTCAGGTGGCAGAGCCAGCAGGTGGTCAGGCCAATTTCATCGGGCCGTTAGATCTCGTGCCTCCAGGAGCCAGGGGTGGGACTCATGCAGGCCCATATGGTTGGAGGACAAAGTGTGACAGCAGCAAGAAACGGACCTTGGGCTGTGCCACTCGCCTTTGAGAGGAGCCACGCCCTCCTCAGTGAGAATGGGCTTGAGTCCTGGTGCTGCCCTCAAGCCAGCGGTCAGGGAGTGGGGCTCCCTCTCCCCCTTCTAAGGACAAGCCCGCCACCTTTATCCGGTAGCCCACACGTGAGCAGGATCGCCACTCTGGATGTCCCGGCCGTCAACTAACACAACGGGACCTTGTGAAACTCTTAGCCCATTCTCCCGAAGTCAGCGACTTGGTCTGTGCTTAGATTCGGGAAACAAACCCTCAGTCCAACCCTCACTGGTGGGATTTACCCAGTGGGTGTTAACAGGTGGAAGACACGTCCGTGGCACCTCCAACCAGCTCCAGTGAGCATGCTCCGAGGGCCAAGGCTCGGGGACCCTGGTTGCTTTTGCGGAGCCTGCTCTTTGCGGTGAGTTGAGGCAGCATGCAAGACAATGCAACCAAACCAGCAGGTGGTGGGCCCTCCCAGATAGACTTACTTCCCTGGGAGAGCCAGTCTGCAAGTCATTTGCAGCTAAAAGGCATTTCCCAGGTCAGTCATCCTGTTCCCGATGGCTGTCATTGTGACTTTGTTAAATTAACATTTGCTAAGTACAGCCCCAGGTGTCAGGTGGTGAGCCCTGGTTCAACAAAAGGCCTTGGGGGAAATTGGTAGAAGTTTGTTACTCTCAGGTCTTGGAGGAAGTATACACACGCCTCGAGGGACCTCTCCTGGAGGTGGAGGCCGGTGCAGGCAGAGAGAGCCTCAGGGCCTGGGGCACAGGCCTTTGTTAGTGTCGGAGGGTGGAGTGCTGTGGGGCTCCCAGGCTAGGGCTGGATTGGTCAGTTCAAACCTAGAAGAGCAGGGTTTTGGGGTGCTCGGTGGGGTTTTATCTAAGGGGCACACGGGGAAGGCCAGCGAGGTGAGGGAGCCGGTTGCTCACAAGGGCTGTTGGAGAGTCATCAGGAACTTGCACAGACATGTGGCTCCCCGAAGATGTCCCCGCCCGGCTCCAGGGAGGGGCCACACTGAGTGGAGCTGAGGCAGCAATGCTACGCCGTGGTTTAGCTAAACTCTTGATGTTCACTGAGCGTAATGTCCTCAAGCTTCACCCACGCTGTAGTATGTGTCAAAATGTCCTTTTAAGGCTGAGTAATATTCCATTGCATGTATATAACACATTTTGTTTATCCCTTCATCTGTTGATGGACACTTGGGTTGCTTCCACCTCCTGGCTCTCACTGATAATGCTGCTATGAACACGGGGTACAAACATCTCTTCAAATCCCTGAAGTGTATACCCAGAAATGCAACCCTTACTAGGTCACATAGGAATTCTAGCTTTAATCTTTTGAGAAACCACCATACTCTTTTCCCGGCCCTATGGCTACCAAGCCCTAAGGGACCAGCAACCTGCTGGTGGGTCCTTTTGCCTGGAGCTACAGGTGCCAATAGAACAAGACCAGGTTTGGAATAGCAGAGCAGAGACTTTATTCATTGATCAATGAATGGGGGAGGCAGAGCTGGTGCTCTCAAACACCTTCTCCCCGAAGGGAAGGTGAGCAGGGTTCTTATGGGATGTGAAGGGGGAGGGGTCTCCGCGGCGTTGCTGGGGCGGGGCATTCAGGACATGCACAGATCTTCCCTTCTTGCACACGGCACCTTTTGCACATGTTTCCCTTTGCGCATGGCACCCCATCGCCATCCTGGACCTTTCTGGTTTGGACTGGTTCTGCCATTTGGCCATCTGAAAATGTTCTGCTTTGATTCCTATGAGCAAGCACAACTCAAAAACAAAACGTTAGAGGGGCTGGCCTGGTGGCGTGGTAGTTAAGTTTGCACATCTGCTTTGGTGGCCTGGGTTTTGCAGGTTCAGATCCTGGGCACAGACCTACACACCACTCATCAGGCCATGCTGTGGCAGTGTCCCACATACAAAATAAAGGAAGATTGGCACAGATGTTAGCTCAGGACCAATCTCCCTCACAAAAAAACCAAAAACAAAGCATTGGACACAGAACATCTTTTAGGGACTGCCCTGGGTGACACTATGGGATGATGTCCAGGTTCTGGGTTTTGGGGAGGAGGGTCCTCTGATCCCGCCAGGAGCTCTGGGTGGCTTTGGCTCCAGTGTCCTGCACCCCCAGCTGGGCAGGCCCTTCTCAGGGGACCACTGCCTCCCAGCAGCACGACCTCTTTTCCCCTCAGAGGGAGTCGGGCCCTTTTATCTGGGAACCAGGTCTAGGGGGTTTCCTCACTTGTTTCCAGCCCCTCACTTCTTTTTTCATATAGTAAGGAGGCTACATTAAGACCCAATTCTTGGGTTACTGCTGATCTGCCAGGCAACTTTGAGAAGGAGAATGAAAAATAAAGTGATGATTCTATTAAGGCTGAAGGAAACCGGAGTATGCCATCCCAAAATATGCCTTTGACATAAAAATTATTTTGAGCTGAAGGCAATTAAGTGAAAATTCCCAAAAAGTTCCTCCTTTTCTACCTGAAGGCAGGAAATAAATTCCCCTTTTACTGGAAACAGACTCTCATCAGCCCAGAGGTGGCCCCAGAGGAACCTGCACACAAACCTCACTCCATCAGTGCCCCATCTAGTTACCTTCCCACAGTTTGCCGCCTTGAGAAGCCTAAAACTTCTTGCCTTGTCTTGTCCTCCCCCTAGAAATGTATTGTTCTTTGTTGACAATGCTATATAAACCAGAGTTCTGAGCCCCTGCTTTGACTTACCATTTTTGTTGAGGTTTCTCCTGTGTGGTGCTTGCTGCCTGCGTTAATACAGTGTTTGTTTTTCTCCGGTTGATCTGTCTTTTTGTTAGAGAGCCCCAGCTGACAACCTCAGGTGGGTGGAGCTCGTTTGCCTCCCCTACAGGTGAAGCAGGAAGCCCACAGTCCTTCGACCAAGTCACAGCATTAGTGCCCTGGCTCCATCATGGTTTCTCAGTGTCCTTTCATCTCTTCTTCACACACCTAATTTGTTCAGGAATGACTACTCGATGCCCCCCTCACCTCCCAGCCTACCTTGGGATGCTGTACCCCCACCCTGACTCTTTAATCTTTACTCGAATTATTCCCAATGCAGAGCAAGCCCTCAAACTGGTGCAGATCACTTCTACCACCTTTCTCCCAGAACTAGCTCTCGTCCCTCGGCTGGAATAGCAGGTCTCCCCTTGGCTGCCCATCACCCTTAGATACAAGCAGGTGGAGGATGGTAAGGTCACAAGGAAAATCTGGAAATCTGGATTTTAATCAGTACCATTTTCCAGCCAGCTGTGGGACTCTAGGCAAACCAATTAATAGCTGTGAAATTCACTTCTCTCATCCAGAAAAGAAAACAATAGGTTACATTATATGAATAATATTACACAAATGATATTCTGTATCCATACGTAAATAATATCCTAATTGTTTAAAATGTCCATCTAACCGTTACATCTCACCTAGTGTGTTATACATTCTCATAAAATGCATACTCCTAGCCAGTGTAAAGTATCAGAAATGTAAAAGAATGACAACACTCTTTCTCTGGATGATAAGATTGCTGATTTTTACTCTGTCCCCACCGCATTGAAATCAGGCTACTCTGTCTCCTTCTCCAGCCACACAGCTTCTGCTGGTTATCAGTTCACTGCCTCTCATCCCCATATTCACCTTTCATCGCCCGTGGTGGCCCCCTTGTTTGTCCTTTGCCTGTTGTCATGATGGTAGTGATCTCTGTCAGTAGAGAGCGCTGGAGAGACGCTGAAGGAGGAAGAGTTTTCCCTCCCCGTTCCACTGTGCCTGTTCACCGGCCCTTGGAGAGCTGGCGTCTCCTCCAGCGCTCACCTCCTCCAGCACACACGTGTCCAGCTCACATGGTGCGGGGGCTTCTCCAACATCTGGCTCCAGCAGGGCACCGCAGCCAGCGGCACCCAGTGGCCCACAGCTTCCTCCAGCACCATCCTCCAATGATCTTGTAGCGAAGTCCCTCTGGTGAGCCCCTCCCCATGAACAGCCTCCTCCAGTGTCTGGAGGGGGGCTTCATGGCAAACTCTGAAGTGCAGAATTCTGGCAAGTTTCACCAGCATGGCTTCCCTGCCACTCAGTGGGCCACAGCCAGACCTCTCCCTGGGGGACCCTGGGCACTTTGCCTCGGCCCTAGGGTAGTGGCTGCTCCTTATATCTGTTATTCCTATATTCTTTCAGGTTCTCTCTACTTCTTACTGGCCAATCTCTCATAACTCCTACCCCCTGTTATAGCTAATAATTTTTACGGTAAACTTTTTCTATTAAGATTACTGATAGTCTCCATTTACTGAGTGGACCCTTACTGACACATGGCTGCTGCAACAATAAATGTCAGGGCCCTTTCCTTTGTAAAGGGACACAAAACTCATGTGCCTTTCACCTGCATCACTGTTAGGGACATTGCGATTTAGTTGATCAGCCAGTTCTCCTCTGGTGGGATGACCAGGGTAAGGATTCTCTTCAAACATATTATTTAGAATGGCTACTTGATTGAGCATAAAGTTCATAGCTGGTATAAATTTTCTTTCTGTTCTCTCTCCTTCTACTAGTGATGAAGCTGAGGAAATCTGGGGTAAACAGAAAAAAATAACGAGACCACTTAAAGTACTAGCGTCAGGAGACCAAGCTTTCCTCTCACCTCTCAGACTATTTGGGGATCCTCTGCCTGACACAGAAAAACACTCAATGTTTTACAAAGCCCTTCCAAATGTTTCTTTTTTCCCTCCAAGAAAGTGGGCATTTGGTGTGTAAATATTTTATATTTTATTCCAGCGTGAACCAAAAGCAATTAATTAACTCAAAGATATATTATAGTTAAAACTTGCATCTTTATAACTTATTATGTTATAGAGAATGTATCGTACCTTAAATCACACTAAGAAGATTGACTTTCCACGTAGAAAAGTATATCCCCATACTACACCATGCAGAATAATAAATGCATATTGATTACAAATAATGTGAAAAAGATAAAGTAGCAAAATCTATAAGAAGACATATCAATGGCCTCTGGTTCAGGAAAGATGTCCTCAATAAAACAATAAGCACATATCATAAAGAAAATAATTGAAATATTTAGTTGTATCAAAACACTTCTAGAACAAAAAGCAATATAAATTAGCCAAAAAGATAAACAACAACTTGGGAGATAACATTTGCAACATGTATACCGAGACAGAGATTTTGACCATAAGGCAGAAACAGGGACCAAATTTACCATACTGCTGTAAACAACCCGAAAACTGGACAAGCTACATGAAAGAAATGCTTTCTAACATTGACTAACAGGCAGTGCTGGCCTGTGATCTTTGAAAATGTGGGAAAAAAATGAGGTGAGACCTATAAAGGCTTAGGCCAGGCAGAACATTCCAGACACAGAGCATGGGTGGATTCCAAGCAGAGGATGACAAGTTGGTCACATCAAGTTGAGGAGAGAGGGACTTCAGTTCAAGGAGGCTCAAGCAGCTGGAAGTTGCAAGGCAGAATTTCAGAAAAGAGGGAACTATACAGAAAAGAGCTCCTGATTTCTCCTTAGGGGTCCCCTTGCATCTTTGCTAAATAGAATGTCCATGTGGAAGGTGGAACTCTGATGGCTGGGCAAAGAATGACTGGAAATCTGTGAGATGAATGGTTCCTAGAACTCAGTTAAGTTTGGAAGGCTTTAAATTCCAACCAGCCAAAGCGAAGAGTTCTTCTTTACCACTCAGAAAATTCAGTGGAGACCCCTGAAGTACCAGAGCTAAATTATCTCTCGAGTAAAGCTGCTCTAGACTTGCCCTAGCAAAGCTTCCTAACAAGCCTGGAAGGATAAACTAGAACTCAAAGGAACTTAGCTACTACCAGAAGACACTCTAACATTCTTTAAAGAAAGATCAGAAAACTCAGACACTCTACAACATAGAATTTAAATGTCCAGTATTCAATAAAAAATTACTAGACATCCCAAAAGGCAGGAAAATGTAACACATAATCAGGAGAAAGAAGAGTCAATAAAACCGGACCCAGAAATAACAGAGATGATAGAATTAGCAGACAGGAACAGTAAAACAGCTGTTATAATTATATTCAAGTATTCAAAAGAAAATGGGAACCTAGGAGAAAAATGGACCACCAGAGAGACCTAAAGAACATATAGAGATGAAAAATCCAATATCTGAAATGAAAACTCATGGGGGAGAGATCAAAAATATTTTTAAAGAAATACTATTGCAAAAATTTCCAAATTAGATGAAAACTATATGCTCACAGATTCCAAAAGCTCAATGAATACCAAGAAGGATAAATACAAACACACACAACTACATCAGGGCACATCACAATCATATTTCTGAAAAACAGCAATAAAGAGAAGTTTTTGAAAGCAGCCATGAGGAGTACGGCACATTATATACAAAGAGATTTTAAAAATCCCACAGACTTCTTGTAAGAAACTAGTTAAACTAGAAGACAATGAAACAATATCTTTAAAATACTGAAAGAAAAAAAACCCTGCCAAACTAGAATTATTTAACCAGAGAAAATACCTTTCAAAAGTGCAGGTGAGGGGCTGTCCTGGTGGCGTAGTGGGTAGGTTTCCCCGCTCTGCTTCAGTAGCCTGGGGTTCACAGGTTCAGATCCCAGGCACAGATCTACACACTACTCATCAAGCCATGCTGTGGCGGTTCCCACATACATAGTGGAGGAGGATTGGCACAAGTGTTAGTTCAGGGACAATCTTCCTCAAGCAAAAAGAGGAAGATTGGCAGCAGATGTTAGCTCAAGGCCAAACTTCCTCACCAAAAAAAGAAAAAAAGGGGCCGGCCCCGTGGCCGAGTGGTCAAGTTTGCACACTCTGCTTCCCACAGCCCAGGGTTTCGCCAGTTTGGATCCTAGGCGTGGACATGGCACCGCTCGTTGGGCCATGCTGAGGCAGCATCCCATGTGCCACAACTGGAAGGACCTCCAAGTAAAAATACATGACTGTGTGCTGTGGGGATTTGGGGATAAAAAAGTAGAGGAGAAAAAAAAGAAAGAAAAAAAGAAAATGCAGGTGAACCAAAACACAATTCTTAAGTGACTTTGGAGTCGGTTCTCTTAGTTGCTATGTGGTACCACTATACCTATGAGGTGCCAGATACTGGGCAAGATCCTGCAGATAATTAGGTGAACAAGACAAATCTCTTCCTTCATGGCTTCAAGAAGATTCCCTGAGCCTCATGGGAGAAGGCCAAGGCTTCAAACTCCTTCAGAGAATAAAAGGGAAAAAAGCAAAACAATTAAGGAAGTTTCATTTTTATCTCCAAAGACATTAGACAATGAGTTGGTCTATCCCAGAGGATATTTATTTATTATTCACTTCAAGTGTATTAGACACTCATAAATTAATAAGTTCTTCCCATGAGAAATGGCAGAATTTGTAACATAATTGTGAGTCAATGAATATTTGTGGATTATTTGACATTAGTATTGCAAGAATCATGGCAAATTTTCCAAAAGCATGACAGAGCAATAGACAGAAGTAGAAGAGGGAGAGAGACTGTGTGTGAGAGAGGGATGAAGATTGAAACTGAGGGATGAAAGATTCTTTCCAAGCACGTCTTCAGGGAGGCCCTGTGTAAGAACCTCAGGGCCGTGCTTCCTGCAGTTGGCTGACAGGAACTCAGCTCCATCATTTTTCCCTCTCTTCCCCTCCGTGCTCCCATCCCTCTCCCCCTCCTCCTCCTCCTCCCACTCCTCTCCTTTTCCTTCTGAAGCGTGGAGTGCAGCATTGGAGTCAGGCAGATTTTGTTGTGATTCCGCTCTTCCCTTCCTAGCTCCCTGAAATGGAAAGACTTAGAAAAATTCTCTAAACTTCATTC
This sequence comes from Equus quagga, assembly GCF_021613505.1. Classification (NCBI taxonomy): domain Eukaryota; kingdom Metazoa; phylum Chordata; class Mammalia; order Perissodactyla; family Equidae; genus Equus; species Equus quagga. Next base: position 134,570,310 of record NC_060272.1, read on the forward strand.
TTATGTGAACAACAGAAATAACTATATTTGCTACCTTATCAGGTTATCATGTAAAGTGCCTCCAGTATGTTCTGGCACATGTTAAGTGCTCATTAAACATTTCATTTGTTCAAAAGTATAAAAACTGAAATGAAAAATCCACCTGAGAGCCTCAACAGAAGATTTAAGCATGCAGGAGAAAGACCAGACAACTTGACTATAGATCCATTAACATCATCATGTCTAAGGAACAGAATTTTTTTTTAAATGAAGAAAAATGAGCAGAACCTAAGGAAGATGTGGGACACCATAACTGTGCCAATATACACATAAAGGAAGCCCCAGAGAAGAGAAAGAGCAGAAAGAATATTTTAAGAAATTATAGCCAAAAATGTCCTGATTTTGCTGAAAGGCATTAATATATACATTCAAGAAGCTCAACAAACTACAGATAGAATAAACTCAAAGAGAGTCATTTCTAGACACATCATAATTGAACTGCTGAGAGACAAAGAAAAAGAGACTCTAGAAAGCAGCAGGAGAGAAGCAACTCATTTTTCACAAGAGATCTGCAATAAGTGCTAATTTCTCAGGAGAAACCATGGAGGCCAGGAGGTAGTGGGATGACATATTGAAAGTGATGAACGCAAAAGACTGTCAACCAAGAATTGTACACCTGGCATAACTATCCTTCAAAAACGAAGAAGAAATGAAGACATGCCCTACAAGAAATACTAAAAGGAGTCCTTTGGGCTGAAATGAAAGGACACTAGACAGTAACTTGAATCCACATGGAGAAATAAAGAGCACCAGCAAAGATAAGTACATAAGTAAATGTAAAAAACAGCATAAATGTACATTTTCTTTGTAACTCAGTTTTTCCTATATAATTTAAAAGACAAGTGCGTAAAGCAATAATTATAAATCTGTTGATGGGCACACAATTTGTAAAGATTAATTTGTATGACAGGAACAGCATAAAGGAGAGGGGAAAGAGCTGAGCTGTACAGGAGTAAAGTTTTTCTATGCTATTGAACTTAAGTTGGTATTAATCAAAACTAGATTGCTGCAAAGTAAAATGTTAATTTTAATCCCCAGGGAAACATTAAGAAAATAATTCAGGGTGTCAGCAACATGGCAGAGTGAGCTGTTCCCTTTGTCTCTCCCCCTTTGAACTACAACTAAATGGACATTCATAGATCAATGGAGGATACACACACAGCACAAGAGGACACCTGAGAGACCCATGCAGCTATACATCTGAGGGTGGATGGACTGTCCCCAGGAAGTGGTGGAGATAGGAGAGCACTCCCCTGCTCCCTGGCAACCCTGTGCACGTGCACAAAGGCTCTCCCGCCCAGCGCAAGCAAGCATAGTACCACTGTGGCCCCAAAAGTGGAAGTGCACCTCAGCACAACTGTAAGAAGAAGTGGTGGCAGATCTCCACACCCAGGAAAACAATTTCCTGATGGCACTAGCATCCACAGTACTGCCATGGCCCCAAGGGTGGGAGCATGCCTCAGCACAACTGTGGGAATGGGCAGCGACAGCCCTGAGCCCCTGTGGTATCACTCTCCCATCCAGTAGGAGAACCTGCAGTGCTGCTCCAGTCCCGAGGAATGGTCCAGGTTCAGACCCCGTGGGGAGGCCCTGCTCACCAAGCACAGTGGCTTGCACCATTGTCAGAAGAGGTGGCAGGAGATCTATATGCCCAGGTGAACGCTTTGCTGGCTGGTGCAAACACCCATAGTACCCCACAACTTCTAGCTGATGGGTGGGATCAGAAACACAGTTCCTGCTTCCCCCCAGTGGTAGCAGGTGGAATCTACAACTTGATCCTATCACAAATGCATGAACAAAAGGTTAGTTCATTAAACATCATGAGAAACTACAGCAACAATTCAGAGCAGAAGGAGAATGACGATTCTCCAGAAACCAACCCCGAAGTCACAGAAATTTATAGTCTAAATGACAGAGAATTTAAAATAGCTGTCATAAAGAAACTCAATGAGTTGCAAGAAAACTCACAGAGACAGCTCAAAGAGCTCAGGAATAAAATGAATGAGAAGAAGGAATACTTCACCAAAGAGACTGAAACTATAAAAATAAAAAAAGAAAACCAAGCAGAAATTCTGGCTGTGAAGAACACAATTAGTTAAATAAAAAACAATCTAGAATCCTTAAAGAATAGAGCTCATATTATGGAGGAAAGAATTAGTGATTTTGAGAATAGAAATATTGAAATGCTTCATGCAGAGGAGGAGAGAGAACTAAGATTTTTTTTTTAATGAAGGAATTCTTTGAGAAATATCCAACTCGATTAGGAAATGCAACATAAGGATTATAGGTATTCCAGAGGGAGATGAGAGGGAGAAAGGAGCAGAGAACTTGTTGAAAGAAATAATAGCTGAGAATTTCCCAAACCTGGGGAAAGAACTGGACTTAGAAATACATGAAGCCAAGAGAACTCCTAATTACACCAATGCTAAAAGACCTTCTCCAAGGCATAAAATAGTAAAACTGGCAAAAGTCAATGACAAAGAAAAAATATTAAAGACAGCAAGGCAGAAGAAAATAACCTACAAAGGAACCCCCATCAGGTGTTCAGCATACTTCTCAGCAGAAACCTTACAGCCTAGGAGAGAATGGAATGATACATTCAAAATACTGAAAGACAAAAACTTTCAGCTAATAATACTCTATCTAGTGAAATTGTCCTTCAGATATGATAGAGAAATAAAATCTTTCCCAGATAAACAAAAACTGAAGAAGTTCATTGCCACTAGACCTCCCCTACAAGAAATATTTAAGGATGCCCTCACACCTGAAACAAAAAGGCAAAGGTGTACAAAGCTTTAAGCAAGGAGATAAATAGACAGATAAAACCAGAAAACTGCAGCTCTCTTTCAGAACAGGGAAGCAAATACTTAATTATAACTTAAAAGATAAAGTGAAGGAAAGCCTGAAAAGTAACTACAAACACTTCAACCCAGTCACAACACAAAACAGAACAATTAGCAACAATAACTCAGAAGGGGAAGAGGAGGGGATCAAAGCTGTTTAGGCTAATGCAGATGAGAGGCTATCAGAGAATGGACTATCTCATCTATGAGGTCTTTTATACAAACCTCAAGGTAATCACTTAAAAAAATCAGAGCAGAGGAATAATTCATAAAAAAAGAAAAACTTCCACAGAAAACCACCAAAATGAAATGGTAGTCAGAAATACAAAGGAAGAGAAACATGGAAACATAGAACAACTGGAAAACAAGAGATAAAATGGCAATGTTAAGCCGTCATAAATCAGTAATCACTCTAAATGTAAATGGATTGAATTCTTCAATCAAAAGACACAGAGTAGCTGGAAGGATTAAAAAGCAGGACCCAACAACACGCTGCCTCCAGGAAACACATCTCAGCTCTAAAGACAAATATAGGCTCAGAGTGAAGGGATGGAAGATGATACTCCAAGGAAATGGCAAACAAAAGAAAGCAGGTGTTGCTATACTTATATCAGACAAAGCAGACTTCAAGATAAAAAAGATAATGAGAGACAAAGAGGGGCACTATATAATGATAAAAGGGATTTTCCACCAACAGGACATAACACTTTTGAATATATATGCACCTAACACAGGAGGACCAAAGTATATAAAACAAGTATTAACAGACCAAAAGGGAGAAATTAACAGCAACTCAATAATACTAGGGGACCTCAACACATCACTTACATCAATGGATAGATCATCCAGACAGAAAGTCAACATGGAAATAGTAGATTTAAATGAAACATTTGATCAGATGGACTTAATAGATATATATAGACCATTCCATCCAAAAACAGCAGAATACACATCATTCTCAAGTGCACATGGAACATTCTCAAAGATAGACCATATGTTGGGAAACAAGGCAAGCCTCAATAAATTTAAGAAGATTGAAATCATATCAAGCATCTTTTCCAAACACAATGCTATGAAACTAGAAATCCACTATAAGAAAAAGCTAAGGAAATCACAAATATGTGGAGACTAAACAACATGCTACTGAACAACCACTGGAATAATGAAGAAATCAAAAGAGAAATCAAAGAATATCTGGTGACAAATGAAAATGAAAATACAACAGACCATCTCTTATGGGATGAAGCAAAAGTGGTTCTAATAGGGAAATTCATAGCAATACAGCCCCACCTCAACAAACAAGAAAAATTTCAAATAAGCAATCCTAAACTACACCTAACAGAAATAGAAAAAGAAGAACAAACAAAGCCCAAAGTCAGTAGAAGGAGGAAAATAATAAAAATTAGAGCAGAAATAAATAAAATAGACTGGAAAAAAAAAAACAGTAGAAAGGACCAATGAAACTAAGAGCTGGTTCTTTGAGAAGATAAACAAAGTTGACAATCTCTTAGCCAAACTCACCAAGAAAGACAGAGAAGCCTCAAATAAATAAAATTAGAAATGAAAGAGGAGAAATTACAACAGATACCACAGAAATACAAAGGACTATAAGAGAATGCTATGAAAACCTATATGCCCACAAATTGGATAACCTAGAAGAAATGGATAAATTCTTAGACTCATACAACCTCCCAAAACTGAATCAAGAAGAAATAGATAAACTGAAAGAGATAGAGAAACTGAGTAAAGAGATTGAAACACTAATCAAAAACCTCCCCAAAAACAAAAGCCCAGGACCAGATGGCTTCTCTGGAGAATTCTACCAAACATTCAAAGAAGATTTAATACTATCCTTCTCAAACTATTCCAAAAATTGAAGAAGACAGAATGCTTCCTAACTCATTCTATGAGGCCAACATCACCCTGATACCAAAACCAGGAAAGTTACAGGCCAATAACACTGATGAACATAGATGCAAAAAATCCTCAACAAAACATTAGCAAACTAAATACAGCAATACATTAAAAGATCATACACCATGATCAACTGGGATTTATACCAGTGATGCAGGGATGGTTCAACATCTACAAATCAATCAATGTGACACATCACATTAACAGAATGAGGAATAAAAATCACGCGATCATTTCAATAGATGCAGAGAAGGCAAAAATTAACTCAAAATGGGTTAATGACTTGAATGCAAGACCTGAAGCCATAAAACTCCTGGAAGAAAATATAGGCAGTGCACTCTTTGACATCAGTCTTAGCAGCATCTTTTCCAATACCATGTGTACTATGGCAAGGGAAACAAAAGAAAAAATTAACAAATGGGACTACTTAAGACTAAAAATATTCTGCAAGGCAAAGGAAACCATGAACAAAATGAAAAGACAACCCACCAACTTGGAGAAAATTTTGAAAACATATCTGACAAGGGGTTAATATCCAAAATATATAAAGAACTCGTACAACTCAACAAAAAAAAACAACCTGATCAAAAATGGGCAGAGGATATGAACAGACATTTTTCCAAAGAAGATATACAGATGGCCAGAGACACATAAAAAGATGTTCCACATCACTAATTATTAGGCAAATGCAAATCAAAACTACAATGAGATATCACCTGACATCAGTCAGAATGGCTGTAATTACCAAGTCAAAAAATAACCAGTGTTGGAGAGGATGTGGAGAAAAGGGAACCCTCATACACTGCTGGTGGGAATGTGAATTGGTGCAGCCACTGTAGACAACAGTATGCAGATTTCTCAAATAATTAAATATAGAAATACTTTATGATCCAGCTATCACACCACTGCGTATTTATCCAAAGAACTTGAAATCAGCAATCCAAAGAGATTTATGCACCCCTATGTTCATTGCACCATTACTCATAATAACCAAGAGACGGAAGCAACCCAAGTGCCCATCAACTGATGAACAGATAAAGGAGATGTGGCATATATACACAATGGAATATTATTCAGCTGTAGAAAGACAAAATCACCCCGTTTATAACAACATGGATGGACTTTGAGATATTATGTTAAGTGAAATAAGCCAGACAGAGAAAGACAAAGACCACGTGATTTCACTCATACGTGAAAGATAGATAAACACATGGATAAAGAGAACAGATTCGTGGTTACCAGAGGGGAAGGGGGATGGAGGTGGGCAAAATGGGTAAAGGGGCACATACACATGGTGATGGATAAAAACTAGACTTTTGGTGGTGAGCACGATGCAGTCTACACAGAAACTGATAAGTAATAATGTACTCCTGAAATTTCACATTTATAAACCATTATGACTTAATAAAATATTTTTTTAAAAAAGAAAAGAATTAAAAAATACAGTAAAAGAAATGACAAGAGAATTAAAACAGAACACACTAGAAAAAATCTATTTAATACAAAAGAAGTCAACAATGGGGGAATATAAAAATGAAAAACACATGGAAAATAAATAGTGATTGGCAGATGTAAATCCTACCTTATAAATAATTACAACAAATGTAAATGGATTAAGCACTCCAATCAGAAGAAAGAGATTAGCAGAATGGATTTTTTAAAAACATGATCCAACTATAGGCTGTCCACAAGAGACTCAATCTAGAAAGTAAAAGATGGGAAAAGATACAGCAAGCAAATAGTAACCAAAACAGAGTCAGAGTGGCTATGCTAATATCATTCAAAATAGACTTTAAGACAAAAATTGTTACTTGTGACAAAGAAGGACATTGTATAGAGATATTTAAGGAAATAAATGGGTCAATCCAATAAGAAGAATATCAATTATATACACACATGCACCTAACAACAGAGCACTAAAATACATGAAGTAAAAACAGAACTAATTGAATGGAAAAATACACATTTCAACAGTAAAAGTTGGAGACTTCAATGCTCCACTTTCAACAACAACTAGGCAGAAGATAGACGGGGAAATAAAGGACTAGAACAATACTAAAACACAATTAGACCTAACAGACATCTGTACAAGAGTCACCAACCAACACCTGAGTACACTTTCTCCTCACATGCACATGGAACATTCTCCAGGACAGGCCATATCCTAGGTCATAAAACAGTCTCAATGCATTCAAGAGGATCGAAATTACACAACATATGTTCTGAACTCATAACAGAATGAAATTAGAAATCAACAACAGAAAGAAATTTGGCAATTTCCAAATATGTGGAAATGAAATGACGCACTCCTAAATAACCAATATTTCAAGAAGAAACACAAAGAAAATGCTTTGATATTAATGAAAATAAAAACACAGTATACCAGAACTTGTGGGATGCAGCAAAAGCAGTGCTTAGAGTGAGATTCGTAGTTGTAAATACCTATATTTTAAATAAATAAAGATCTAAAATCAATAACCTAAATTTCCATCGTAAAACAATGGAAAAAGAGGAGTAAAATAAACTGAAGGCAAGCAGAGTGAAGAAAATAATAAGGGTCAGAGAGAGAATAAATACAACAGAGAATAGAAAACCAATGGAGGAAATCAAGCAAACCAAAAGTTGGTTATTCATGTGGATTCCATAGTATTTTTGTACACAAAATCATGTCCTCTACAAGTGGAGAGAGTTTTACCTCTTCCTTTCTACTTTGGATGCCTTTTATTTCTTCTTCTTGTCCAATTGCCTGGGCTAGAAACTCCAGTAAAATGTTGCATAGAAGTGGAGCTATTCTAGTTTCCTTGCCTTCCCATATAAATATCACAGTCAGCTTGTCCACATCTACACAAGATCCTGTGAGTATTCAGTTGATAGTTTTGTTCAGGTCTTCTATGTCCTTGCTGACTTTCTGTCTGGTTCTTCCACCAATTACTGTGAGAGGAGCGTTAAAGTCCCTGATTATAAACAAAGATGTGTCTATTTCTCTTTTCAGTTCTGTCAGTTCTGTTGTTTGGTGCATATACATTTTGATTTGTATCTTCTTAGTGAATTGACCCTTTTATCATTACCATGTGTCTCTTTGATGCTGGTAATCTTCTTTGTTCTGAAGTCCACTTTGTCTTATATTAATATAACCACTCAATTTTCTTTGATTAGTGTTTTCCTGGTATAGATTTTTAACAAAACTTTAAAATTTCAGAATAGTTTTAGGTTTACAGAAAAATTACAAAGACAATACAAAGCTTTCATATACCTCACACCCAGTTTCTCCTTTTAACGTTTTGTATTAGGATGGCACATCTATCACAATTGATAAACCAAAATTGATACATTGTCATTAACTGAAGCCCATACTTTCTTCAGATTTCCCTAGTTCTTAGCTAGGGTGTTTTTTCTGTTCCAGGATCTCATCCAAGATGCCAAGTTACATTTCGTTGTCACATCTCCTTAGTCTCCTCAAGGCTGTGACAGCTTCTCAAACTCTCCTTGTTTTTGGTGACTTGACAGTTGTTTTTTTTTAAAGATTGGCACTTGTGCTAACAACTGTTGCCAATCTTTTTTTTTTTAAACTACTTTTTCTCCCCAAATCCCCCAAGTACCTAGTTGTATATTTTAGTTGTGGGTCCTTCTAGTTGTGGCATGTGGGACGCTGCCTCAACATGGCCTGATGAACGGTACCATGTCTGCGCCCAGGATCCAAACTGGCCAAACCCTGGGCCACCAAAGCAGAGTGCGCAAACTTAACCACTCAGCCACGGGGCCGCCCAGTGACTTGACAGTTTTGAGGAGTGTTGGTCAGGCATTTTGTAGAATGTCCCTCAGCTGGGATTTGCCTGAAGTTTTCTTCACAATTGGATGTAGGTTGTGGGATGTGGGGAGGAAGACCACAGAGGTAAAGCGCCCTTCTCTTCACATGTCAACAGTACGGGCTATCGACATGACTCAGCTAGTGATGCAGACCGTGGGCTCCTGGCTGAGGTGGTCTTCTGTCAGGTTTCTTCACTGCATGGTCTTTTTACTCCCTTTTCCTGCTTTCCTCTTTGACAGTAAGAAATGCCGTACAGCCCACACTCAAGGAGTGGGGAGTATGCTGCACCTCCTAAGGACAGAGGATCCACATAGATTATTTGGAATTCTTCTGCAACAGCATACTTTCTATTATCCCTCATTTATTTATTCATTCATTCATTTATTTATTAGTATGGATTCACGGATATTTATTTTACACTTTGGGTTATAATCCAATACTACATTATTTATTTTGTTGGTCACACTGTTCCAGCTTTGGCCATTGGGAGCTCTTTCTGTTGGCTCCTGTGCACTTTTTTTTTTTTTGGCTGTTTCTTACTTTCTGTTTTAAATTTTATCTGTGAATATATTGAGAACCCCTTCAAACAATGCTGTAACTTTTGCCTTCAAATGTCAAACAATTTTTAAAACCCAAGTGGAGGAGAATAATCTATCATATTCATCTAATACTAACCCTTCCTACTCCTCTTTTTTGCTCCTGACATGTCCTTCTGCTACCATTTCCCTCTGTCTCAAGAACTTCCTTTCACAATCCTTTCAGATTACGCCTGCTAACAACAGAACCACTCAGTTGTCTTTCCCCTGAGAATGTCTTCACTTCACTTTCATTCCTGAAGGATATGCTCACTGGATAGACAATTCTGTCAACATTTCCTTTCTCTTAGCTCCTAAAGAATGTCGTGCCACTTCCCGTGGCCTCCATGGCTTCTAGTGAGAGATCACAGGGTTTAGAGACATCGTGCCCCTGTAGGCAATGTGTCATCTCTCTATGGATGCTTTTAAGAAGGTGGAGTTTTTTCCTTTAGTTTTCAGAAATTTGATTATGATGTTTCTAGAAATAGATTTCTTTGGCTTTATTCTGTTTGGGGTTCACTCAGCTTCTTGAATCTGTAGGTTATATCTTTCCCCAAATTTGTGAAGCTTTCAGTCATCATTTATTCAAATATTTTTTTCAGCCCTGCACTCTTCCTCCTCTCCTAATGTTAGATCCACTGTTATTGTCCTACAGTCCCTCAGACTCTGTTCACTCTTTTTTACATTTAAAAAATATACAATCATGGAACAAAAACACATATAAAATTTACCATCTGAGCCATTTCTAAGTGTACAGTTGAGTAGTGTTAAGTATATTCACATGGTCATGCAACCAGAATCCAGAACTTTCATTTTGCAAAACTGAAACTGTGTCCCCATTAAACAACAACTCCCTCTTTCCCCCAGCCCTCCACCCCCGGCAACCAGCATTGTACTTTCTGTTTCTATGAATGTGACTTCTCTGGATACCTCATGTAAGTGGGATCACACAGTATTTGTCCTTTTGTGACTGGCTTATTCCACCGAGTGTAATGCCCTCAAGGCTCACCTGTGTTGTAGCAGATGTCAGAATTTCCTTCCTTTTTAAGGCTGAGTAATATTCCACCACATGGATATACAGCGTTTTGTTTATCCATCCATCTGTCAATGGACACGAGTTGTTTCCTCCTTTTGGTTATTGGAAATAGAATTGTATAAATATGGGTGTGAAAATATCTCTTCAAGCTCCTGCTGTCACTTCCTTTGGATGTACACCCAGAAGTGGAATTGCTGGATCATGTGGTAATGCTATTTTTAATTTTTTTGAGGACTTGCCATTCTGTTTTCCATAGTGGCTGCACCATTTACATTCTTTTGTGTCTAGTTTCTTCCCTCAACATTGTGTTTGAGATTCATCTGTGTTGTTACCAGCAGTGATGCCTCATCCATTCTCATCACTGTGTTGTGCTCCATTGGGTAAACATTCCACAGCTTACTTATCCATCCTGCTATAGACACTCAGGTTGTTGCTAGGTTTGCGCTACTAAAAAGAGTGCTGCTGTGAACATTCTTGCATGCCTCTGGCGGACATACATACACATTTCTGCCAAGTTAAATTTCTAGGAGTGAAATTACTAGGCCATAGTGTATGTAAGTATAAATAATAAAAAGAATATAGGGGCTGGCCCTGTGGCCTAGTGGGTAAGTTCGGTGCACTCCACTTTGGCGGCCTGAGTTCCTGGGCCTGGGTCACAGGTGCAGACCTACATCACTTGTCACCCATGGCGTGGCATCAACCTACATACAAAATAGAGGAAGATTGGCACAGGTGCTAGCTCAGGGCTAATCCTCCTCAGCAAAAAAAAAAAAAAAAAGAAAAAGAAAAAGAAAAAAAATTATATATATCCAGTTCCTATCAGATAACGTCAAACATTTTTCAAAGTGGTTGCATGAACTTGCTGTCATATCAGCAATGTGTGAGAGTTCCAGCTGCTCCACGTCTTTGTCAGCACTTGCTATGTCTATCTTTTTCATTTAAATGATTCTGGTGGTTACAGTAATAACGTATTATAGTTTTAATTTGAAATTTCCTGATGACTTGTGAAGTTAGTGCAGACCTTTTCAAACGTTTATTGGCCATATAGGTATCTTTTTTTGTGAAGTGCCTCTTCCAGGTTGTGCCCATTTTTCTGTGAGTTTGTCTGCTTCTTTATGGTTTTGTGAGAGTTCTTTATAAGTTCTGAATATGAGACTTGGTCAGATGTACATGCTACGATATTTTCTCCCTTTCTGTGGCTTTCCTTTTCACTCTGTAATGGTGTCTTTCAACGAACAGATTTTCTTCCTAATGATGAAGTCCAATTTCTCATTTTTATTTGCCTTTCAGTGCTTTCTGTAACCTCTTTAAGAAAATCCTTACCTAAACCAAAGTCATTAAGATATTCTGTTTTCTTCTAAGAGCCTCATTGTTTACCTTTCATATGTAGGTGCAGTCCATCTGGAATTAATTTGTGTGTATGGTGTGAGGTATGGATCAATATACACTTTTTTCCTCATATGACCTTTCAGATGACCCAGTACTATGTTTGAAGACCATCCTTTCCCGTTCCACTACTGCACTGGTCCTCACCATTTGTGCCAGCTGTAAAGCACTCCATTCTAAGGGGCTCCCATAACTTACTCAGCTATTCTTCTGTGGGACACTTAGGTTATTTTCTGGCCTATGCTATCATCACAGAAGGTGAACATCCTTGTGTAGACATTAAGGCCTTCTGCAGTTGTTAAAACAGAGTGGAATTCCTGAGGCAGAAAATATTCACTTTTTTGAAGAATTAATAAATTATACAATTTGAAACTCAAAGAATACAAAGAGGTCGAGTGAAAAGTCTGCCTTCTACTCTGTCCTCAATTCTTCCAGTCTCTCTTCCACCAGGTAAGCACAATCATAAAATCTTGTATATCTTTCTAGATATCTTGTAATGTATGAACAAGTATTGTTTATATTTTATTCTCCTTTTTTTTTTCCTGAAGAAGATTGGTCCTGAGCTAACATCTGTGCCAATCTTCCTCTATTTTGAATGTGGCTTGCTGCCACAGTGTGGCCGCCAAGGAGTGGTGTAGGTCCACACCTGGGAACTGAACCCAGGCTGCTAAAGCAGAGCGTGCCGAACTGAACCACTAGGCCATGAGGCCGGCCCCATCTCCTTTTTTTTTTTTTTAAACAGTTAGTGGCATTCTGTATGCTCTGTTCTGCATCTTGCCTTTTTAGCTTAACACTACATCTTAGAAATCTTCCTATTACAGTACATAAAAAAGTGTCCTTGTTCATTTCTGAGGCTCTATACATTCCATTTGGTGGGTCTACCATAATTTAGTCAGCCTCCTATTGATGGGCCTCTGTGGTGTCTCCTGGCTTTTGCTATTCAAACAACACTTCAGTGAGTAACTCTGCACATGTCATTTCACATGTGTGTGATACATCTGTTGGGGGACTTCTGGAAATCGGCTTACTGGGTCTGAGGGGTTACGCGCTTGTGGTTTGATCAGCATTGCCAAATTACACTCCCACCAGCCGTGTATGAAAGCTCCTGTTTTCCTATAGCCTAGGCAGTGGACTGTTATATCTGGAATCTTTCGCCGTCTAATAGGTGGAAAAGTGCAGATTATTTTGCATTTATCTTATTGTGTGTGACATTGAGCATCTTTTCAGAAATTTAAGAGCTACTTATGTTTTTTTGTCAACATCCTTTGATGGTATGCACTTCTTAAAAATCACTCAGGCTGCAAATTCCTCCCAATGTTTCCTCATGAGAACCCCTTAGATATGGGCTTTCTGGGTCAGAGTTTGCACTTTTTAAAAGTTGTCTCTGTGTGTTGTGGATTGACCTTCCAGAAGGGAGGCCCCATTGACGCTCCCTCCACAACGCAGCCCCGGATCCGTCTCCCTTCATCATCACTGGCCCTGGGTCTCACAGGTGGAAAATGGCACCTGCGAGTTGCCGAACCTGGCGCCTCCAGTTACAGGTGGGGAGCCGGCCCCGCCCCGTTCCCTGGCGGCCCCGCCCCGGCCCCGCCCCCGGCCCCGCCCCCGGCCGCCGGCCCCGCCCCCAGGCCCCCCC